>NC_045436.1:62166219-62251414 GCF_002776525.5 Piliocolobus tephrosceles
GATGAAGAACCCGGAAGTGCACCATCTTGCCTCGGTTCGTCCAAACATTTCCCACTCCTTGAAGCTGGGCATGGTCATTGTGACTTGCTTTGTCCAACAAAATTCGGTGAAGTGATTTCATGCCAGTTATAAACTTAGGCTTCAAAAGGCCTCATGTGTTACTGCTTTTCCTTAGCCCAAATCCAGAAGAATAAATGAGTGCTCTTTTAACTCACTGAATTTTAAGGTGTTTATGGATCAGGAACTCACTGATATGATACTGTAAGTTTCTTTTGAATAAGGAGCATGTCTTACTTATATTTAGATTGTCAGGGTATGGTAACCAGGTACTCAAGTGGCATATTTTGTGAAAAATATAATCGATACAGAAAGTTACAAAGAACAAAATAGTATCATCTGGAACCAACAAAGATAAATTGTTTTCATTTTTTCTTCCAATTTTATTATTAAAATAATGATCTTTTATTTTCTTCCCCAGAGTCCGTCACTATCATGAATTTAGGATGTATCTTTATGATTCATGTTTTGATACTTTAACTATTTTAATGTATTTATAAACAGTATAATTGTGCTTTGTGCATATTAGAAATATTTGTACATATATGCATTTGGTTCACATATTATTCCACAATTTGTTTTTTAATTCAATATTGCTTTGTGATCTATATATGATGATATTCATAGTTTTACTGTTGGGAACAGGCCCCCAAATCTGGCCATAAACTGGCCCCCAAACTGGCCATAAACAAAATTTCTACAGTGCTATGACATGTTTGTGATGGCCATAATGCCCACACTGAAGGTTGTGGGTTTACTGGAATGAGGGCAAGGAACACCTGGTCCACCCAGGGCGGAAAACTGATTAAGCTGTTCCCAAGCCACAAACAATAGCATGAATGATCTGTGCCTTAAGGACCTGTTCCTGCTGCAGAGAACTAGCCAGAGCCCATCCCTTTGTTTCAACCCATCCCTTTGTTTCCCATTTATCTGTAATCTCTACAAACAATACTGATCACTGGCTTGCTGTCAGTAAACCTGTGGGTAAAACTCTGTTTGTGGCTCTCAGCTCTGAAGGTTGTCAACCCCCTGATTTCCCATTCCATACTCTATATTTCTATGTGTGTGTCTTTAATTCCTCTAGCACTGCTGGGTTAGGGTCTCTGTGACTGAGCTGGCCTTGGCAAGTGATGCCCATATGTGGGGTTGCTGGAGTGACAGTTGGAGAATGTGAAACTATGCTGGAGGACACCCAAGTACTCTAAAGCAATCTCTGTGTTGAGTAAGAAGGGGAGCTTGGAAGCATCAGGGTAACAATGAGACAAGTGTGGGCTCTGGTTTGTTCCACCTTGGAACCTTTTCACACTAATGATGAGGAGGCAGGAGAGTATAATGAAGTAACATAAGAGTTGACAGAGCAGAGCAGATTTGTTTGCCAGCTAAAGCTAAAGTGGCAAAGGAGGGAGAGGCTTGTCTCTACCCTTCTGCACCCCCTCATTATTTTGAAGAAAAAGAGTGGCCTGACCATCCAAGTCTTTCTTTTCTGGAGGACACTAGGCAAAAAGTAGTTGTCCCAGTGACTGTTTGGGCAGTTCCTCGAGCGACCGCTCTGAGTTCTATTCAGGCAGGAATCCAGCAAGCTGTAAGAGAGGATGATATAGAGGCTTGGCAGTTCTCTGTTAGAATACACCCCCCAGGTCAACAGGAAAATATTATAGCTACATTTGAGCCTTTTCCCTTTAAACTACTTCAAGAATTTAAACAAGCTATTAATCAATATGGACTAGGTTTTCCTTTTGTAATGGGACTGTTAAAGAATGTTGCTGTCTGTAGTCAGATGATGCCAACGGGGATGGTAGGATTACTTCTAGGTAGATCTAGTTTAAATTTAAAAGGAGTGCAAGTACATACAGGAATCATTGATTCAGATTACAATGGGGAAATTCAAATTGTTATGTCCACTTCTGTTCCCTGGAAAGCAGAGCCAGGAGAGTGTATAGCACAGCTTCTGATTGTGCTGTATGTGGAAATGGGGAAAAGTGAAATTAAATGAACAGGATGATTTGGAAGCACAAATAAACAAGGCAAAGCAGCTTACTCGGTAAATCAAATTACTGATAAACATCCTACCTGTGGAATAACTATTCAGGGAAAGAAATGTAAAGGTTTGATAGATACAGGAGCAGACATTTCAGTCATTTCTCTACAGCACTGGCCATCTGCATGGCCAATTCAGCCTGCTCAGTTTAACATAGTTGGAGTTGGTAAAGTCCCTGAAGTATATCAAAGTAGTATATTTTGCATTGTGAAGGGCCCGCTGGACAACCTGGGACTATTCAACCAATTCTAACTCTGTACCTGTAAATTTATGAGGAAGAGATTTATTACAACAATGGGGAGCACAAGTTCTAATTCCAGAGTAATTATACCACCCTCGAAGTCTACATATGGTGCATGAAATGGGGTGTGTCCCTGGTATGGGACTAGGAAACAATTTGCAAAGTTTGAAGGAACCACTTCAAGCAGAAAGACAAAGTTCCTGCCAAAGTTTAGGATATCATTTTTGATGGCAGCCATTGTTAAGCCTCTAGAACCTATATCTTTAAAATGGTTAAAGGATAAGCCAATTTGGATAGAACAATAGCCACTGGGTAAAAGAGATACTGGAGGCTTTAGAGGACTTAGTTAGTGAACAATTAGTAAAAGGACACATAGCTCCAACATTTCCCCCCTGGAACTTTCCAGTCTTTGTTATTAAGAAAAAATCAGGTAAATGGAGAATGTTAACTGACTTAAGGTCCATTAATTCAGTTATACAAACTATGGAGGCATTACAGCCAGGGCTGCCTTCTCCTGCTATGTTTCCAAAAATTGGTCTTTAACAGTCAAAAATTTAAAAGACTGTTTCTTTACTGTCCCCTTGGCTGAGCAAGACTGTGAATGGTTTGCATTTACAATTCCTGCAGTAAACAACCTGCAGCCTGCTAGGTGTTTTCATTGGATAGTGTTGCCACAAGGCATGTTAAACGGTCCAACGATTTGCTAGACTTATGTAGGGCAAGCAATTGAACCTACTCATAAAAAATTTCCACAGTGTTACATTATTCATTGTATGGACGATATACTTTGTGCTGCCTCCACTCAAGAAATAATACTCCAATATTATGATCACTTGGAAAACTTGGTTTCTCCAAGCGTTGGTTTTATTATAGCTCCTGACAAAATTCAGACTACTACTCCTTACTCCTACTTGGAGACACTACAAGTAGTAAATGACACTACAATAGTGCCACAGAAAGTAACCATACATAGGGATCAATTTAAAACATTAAATGACTTTCACAAATTACTAGGGAACATCAATTGGATGCGACCTGCTCTAGGCATTCCTACCTATGCTATGAGTAATCTATTTTCTATCCTTAGAGGAGATCCTAATCTCACTAGCCCTCAGCAATCAACAAAGGAGGCTGAGGCAGAGTTACAGCTAATGGAGAAACAAGTGCATAAGACTCAAATAAATTGAATAGATTGAGAAAAGACTTTAGATTTGCTAATTTTTTCAACTCAGCCTTCACCTACTGGTATTATTGTCCAAGAGCAGGACTTAGTAGCATGGCTTTTTCTTCCACATATAAATTCACAGACTCTTAACTCCTTATTTGCATCAAATCACTACTATGATAGGAAATGGGAGAACTCAGATTGTTAAGTTACATGGATAAGATCCTGGAAAAATTATTGTCCCTCTCATGAAGGCACAGATACAGCAAGCTTTTATAAATAGTCTTACTTGGCCAACCCATTTAGCTGACTTTGTGGGTATTCTCAATAACCATTTTCCTAAAACAAAGTTGTTTCAATTTTTGAAATTAATTGGATTCTCCCTAAAATAACTAAATTTAAACCAATTAAAGGTGCTGAAAATGTCTTCACAGATGGATTTAGTAATGGCAAAGCTGCTTCTTCTGGCTCAAAAGGTAAAGTTTTTCAGACACCCTATGCTTCAACTCAAAAAGCGGAGCTTGTAGCTGTAATTGAGGTATTGACTGCTTTTGATATGCCTGTTAATGTGATTTCTGATTCTTCATATGTGGTTCATTCTACACAGTTAGTTGAAAATGCTCAGTTATGATTTCATACAGATGAAAAACGGATGACTTTATTTACCCAATTGCAAACAACAGTTAGGAGTAGAGTGCACTCTTTTTACATTACTCATATTAGGGCTCATACACTTCTCCCAGGACCTTTGACTGCAGGGAATCAAATGGCTGATTGCCTAGTTGCTAATGCAATATCTAATGCCAGACACTTTCACAATTTAACCCATGTTAATGCCTCTGGTCTCAAATGCAGATACAGCATTACCTGGAAAGAAGCTAAAGCTATTATCCAGCGATGCCCAACTTGCCAAATGGTGCATTCCTCATCTTTTACAGGAGGAGTTAATCCTTGAGGATTGGAACCTAATTCTCTTTGGCAAATGGATGTCACAAATGTTCCCTCGTTTGGGAGACTAACTTATGTACATGTATATGTAGATACATTTTCCCACTTGGTGCTACATGCCAATCAGGAGAGTCTTCTGTTCATGTTAAATGTCACCTTTTGCAGTGTTTTGCAGTGATGGGCATTCCAGCTTCTACTAAAACAGACCATGCCCCAGGCTATACTAACCAAACTCTAGCTACATTTTTCTCTGTATGGAATATTAAACACATTACTGGTATCCCGTATAATTCTCAAGGACAAGCCATAGTGGAAAGAGTGAATCTCTCCCTGAAACAGCAGTTGCAGAAGCAAAAAGGGGGAAACAGGGACTATGGGACACCACATATGCAATTGAATCTAGCATTATCAACTTTAAATTTTTTGAGCCTGCCTAAAGGCCAGATGCTATCAGCAGCTGAACAACCTCTGCAGAAACCAGCTGCAAAGACAGAAGCACAACAACTGGTTAGGTGGAGAGATCCAATAACAGAAAGTTGGGAAGTAGGTAAAATAATAACTTGGGGTAGAGGTTATGCTTATGTTTCTCCAGGCCAGAACCAGCAGCTGATTTGGATACCAAGACACCTGAAACCTTATCATGAGCCAGATGCCAAGGAAGAGATTCCAGGAGGATCCCCAGGACCCCCTGGTTGCAGCCATGTCGAGACTGATCCTCAGGAGGACCCCAGCTGTCACAAGCAATACCTGTTGAACACAGCCATCTACCTGGGGACAGATCAAGAAGCTGTCACAGATGGCAGAAGAAAATCTGAGGAAAGTGGGACAACCAGTCACTGAGTAATTTAATGATAGCTATGATAGCAGTGATCACCATTGCCATGAGTATTCCTTCAATGAGGACTGACACACAGAACAATTACACTTATTGGGCATATTTATCAATCTTGGCTGGCAATAATGCCTGGATGCAGTCACTCTATGATACAGTTATACATGCTTTCTGATCTCAGTATTTACCGTAATAAATCTGCTCCTATAATTGAGGCATACCGCCCTCAAAAACCTATTTGTAAACAGAAGTGGACCTGGCCAGAAATAATGAATGTACTTGTTTGGGAAGATTGCATTGCAGAACAGGCAGAGGTGCTGTGCAATGATTCCTATGGAATCATTACTGATTGGTCCCCTAAGGGGTTGTTTAGCTTAAATTGTACCTCTCATTCTGCGTGCCATGGACACACTATGTTCAGCTGGTCTAAACAAAATGGTCAGATGGTAGAAATGATAAGAAGTATGGCAAGGGTTCCTATTATCTGGAAACATGGCAGTATAGTGGCACCTCAACCTCAAATGATATGGGCCATTGTAGGATCTGAACATAAGGAGTTGTGGAAACTATTAATGGCTCTTAATAAGATCAAAATTTGGGAAAGAATAAAAAAGCTTCTAGAAGGACACTCTGCAAACTTGCCTTTGGATATTGCACAATTAAAAGAACAAACATATAAAGCCTCCCAGTTACAACTGACCTTAATGCCAGGAACTGGAGTGCTTGAAGGAGCTGCAGACAGATTAGCAGCTATTCACCCATTAAAATGGATGAAAACACTTGGAGGCTCTATGATTTCAATGATGATTGTGCTTTTAATCTGTGTTGTTTGTGTAGTCTGCAGATGCAGATCCCGACTCCTGTGATAAGTAGCTCACCGTAATAAAGCTGCCTTTGCTTTTATCATCTTGCAAAAACAAAAAGGGGGAACATGTTGAGAACAGGCCCCCAAATCTGGCCATAGACAAAATCTCTGCAGCACTGTGACATGTTTGTGATGGCCATGACGCCCATGCTGAAGGTTGTGGGTTACTGGAATGAGGGCAAGGAATACCTGGCCCACTGAGGGCAGAAAACTACTTAAGGTGTTCCTAAGCCACAAACAATAGCATGAGTGATCTGTGCCTTAAGGACATGTTCCTGCTGCAGGTAACTAGTCAAAGCCCATCCCTTTGTTTCAGCCCATCCCTTTGTTTCCCATTTTAGTTTATCCGGAATCTATACAAACAATACTGATCACTGGCTTGCTGTCAATAAACATGTGGGTAAACTCTGTGGCTCTCAGTTCTGAAGGCTGTCAGCACCCTGATTTCCCATTCCACACTCTATATTTCTATGTGTGTGTCTTTAATTCCTCTAGCACCACTGGGTTGGGGTCTCCACTGCTGAGCTGGCCTCAACATTTAGTTTATTTGTTGTATTGGATATATGGTATTAATTTTTATGAATTGTTTATTCATTTATTCCCTTATTGATGAATATTTAGAATGTTTCCAGAATTTGTACAAACAAACAAGGCTTCAGGGAACATTATTTACTTGGTTGGAAAAGACTCATGTCTGGGACACATGTATAGGAGTTTCTCCAACGTATGTATCAATTATTAGAACTGCTGAGCCATAGACTGTTTCCATTGTGAAATTTATTAGAAATTGCCAGATTGTTCTCCAAAATGATTTTACTGATTTACGTTTCTATTTGAAGTATATGAGACTGTGTCCTCACATCCTTGCCAAGTATTGGTAGGCATGTTAGTTTTTGCTAATAGAATGGGTATGAAATAATTTGTGTGGTTTATTTTTATTTCACATTATTTCTGATTATAAGTGAGATCAGGCAACTTTCCAGATAGATATTTACCTGACATATATTTGGGCTGTTCTGTTAATTTGCTTATTTTTATCTGAATTATTGCCTTTTTCTTTTAACTTTCTTGGAATTCTTTATGTATTCTGGAAACTTTCTTTGTTTATCACATGTGTTACACGTATTTTCTCCTTGTTAGTGTCTCCTCTTTTTTTAAGCGTGTCTTTGGTAATCAGCTTTTAAGAGGGCTCCCTGTGATCCCTACCTTTTGGTATTGATGACCTTGTGTAATCTCTTCTTCCTTGAATGTGTGCTATACTTAATAATTCACTTCTAAACAAATAGACCATAACAGAAGTGATGGCATGTCACTTCTGAGAGTAGGTTATGAAACAACTATGGATTCCATCTTGGGTTCTCTCTTTCTCAATCTAATGCATGCACATTTTACTTGCTCTGGTGGAAGCTATGTAATGAGGAGCTTTATTCAGAGACCCATATTGTGAGAAACTGAAGTCTCTTGCCAAACAGCCACATGAATGAATATGGAAGCAGATCATCCAGCCCCAGCTGAATCTTCAGAAACTGTAGCCTGGCCAACACCTTGACAGCAAACTTACAAGAAACCCTAAGCCAGAATCTGGAGCTAAGCCTTCCCAGGTTCCTGACTCTCAGAAACAATGAGAGATAATAAATATTTGTGTTTTAAGCAGTAAAATTTTGGGGATGATGTGTTAAACAGCAATAGATAACTAATACAGTATTTTTTATCATGCTCCTGCTAAGGATGTGATCTTGTTCTCTTTTATGGCTGCATAGTGTTCCATGGTGTATATGGACCATGTGTGTATGGACTGCATTTTCTTCAGTCTTCCACTGAGGGGCATTTAGGTTGATTCTATGTCTTTGCTATTGTGAGTCTTTGAAAGCTTTTTCTCATGTATTCCTTTGTTATGTTGCACTTTCAAATTGATTGTGGTATAACAAAGTTTTATATTTTTATCAGATAATCTTGTTGAAACGTCAACAACAATGTTGAATTTACTTATTTATTTTAATATCTTATTGATTTCTTGGAGTTCTTATGTAAACAAATGTCATCAGCAAATAATGACCGTTTCATGGCTGTCATTCTTTTATATTTTTAAAATCTGCTTTATTGAGACATGATTTATGTTCAAAAAATTAATCTGTTTTAAAGTTTTGATGGATTTTGATATATATGTATTGTGTGTTATTACTGCTACAATCATGATTTAGAGCATTTCTACCCACCCCCCCCAAATCCTTCATCCCGTTTTGCACTCAATTCCTTCCCCATGCTGTTGGCCCCAGGCAACCACCAATCTACTTTGTAACACTATTATAATACTATAACGTTTTGTTTTATTCTTCTTTTTAAAATTTTTTTATTTTTTTGTGGTAAAAATGAACACTAAGCATGAGATCTTCCCTCTTAATTTTTTTAAGTGTATAATGCAGTATTGTTCACTATAGGTACAATGATGTACAGCAGAGCTTATTCATCTGGTTTAATGGAAATGTTATGGCCGTTGATTAGTAACTTCCCATTTCCCTCTCTGTTCAGGCCCTGGCAGCCACCATTTCACTCTTTGATTCTATGGATTTGATAATTTTAGATACCTTATATACGTGGAATCATTCAGTGTTTGTGTGACTGATTTATTTTACTTAGCATAATGTCCCCAAGGTTCATCCATGTTGTCGTATGTTACAGAGTTTTCTTCTTTTGTAAGGCTGAATAGTATTCCATTGTATATATATTCCACACATTTGATATTCATTTATTTCCCAATGGACATTGAGATTGTTCCTACCTCTTGACTATTATATAAATGTAATAGTGCTACAGTGAACATAGGAGTGCTAATAGCTCTTCAAGTTTCTGATTTTTGTTCTTTTGTAGAAATACTCAGAAGTGGGATTCTGGTCATACAGTAATTTTACTTTAATTTTTTTGAGAAACCTCCACATTGTTTTTCATAGTAGCTAAAGCATTTCACATTCCTACCAGGAGTATGCAAGGGTTCCAATTTCTCCATATCCTCACCAACATTACTTGTGTTTTGTTTTTTTGATGATAGCCATCCTGATTGGCATAAAATGGTATCTGGTTGTGGTTTTGATCTGCATTTTCCTGATGATTAGTGATATTGAGTATTTTTTCATATACTTGTGGCCACTTCTATGTCTTTTACCCATATATTAATGAGGTTGATTTTTGCTTTGCTGTAAATTATAGGACTTCCCTATATATTTCCTGTACTATGTATTTTAGACATTATCACCCCCACCTTATCAGATATATGGTTTGTGAATATTTTCTTCCATTACATAGTTTTCCTTTTCACTTCACTGACTGTTTTCATTGTTGTATAGACACTTTTTAGTTTAATGTAGTCCCACTAACTTGTTTTTGATTTTGTCTGTGCTTTTGATGTCATATCCATTAAATCATTGCCAAGGCCAGTGTCATAAAGATTTTCCCCTATGTTTTCTTCTAAAAGTTTTACAGTCTCAGGTCTTATATTTATTTGTTTAATTCATTTTAAGTTGATTTTTGTGTATGTTGTAAGACAGTGTTCCATTTTCATTGTTTTGCATGCGTATATCCAGTTTTCCCAATACTGTTTATTGAGACTATTCTTTCCTTATTGTGTATTCTTGTCACCTTGTGGAAGATTAGTTCACAGTGTATTCTTCCGTTTATTTCTGGGTTCTCTATTCTGTTCTATTTGTCTATATGTCTGTCTTTAAGATAGTAACATACTGTTGTGATTATTGTAGCTTTGTGATATATTTTAAAATCAGGGAATGTTATGCCTCCAACTTTATTCTTCTTTCTCAAAATTACTTTGGCTATTTGGGGTCTTTTGTGGTTTCATATATTTTTGGATTGTTTTTTCTGTTTCTTTTGTGGTTTCATATGCATTTAGGATTATTTTTTCTATTTCTATTCTTTCTATTTCTGTAAAAAATGCCATTGGAACTTTTGTAGGGATTTCATTGTAGGGAAATTGTAGGGATTTCATTGAATCTCTAGATCATTGTGAGTGGTATAGACATTGTAACAATATCAACTTCCAATCTATAAACAGGGATGTCTTTCTTTAATACTATAGTTTGAACTCTGAAAAAATTTCATGTAAAAACATATATTTACATAAAAGAGGGATATATAAACATATATATTATATATAATATGTATTATATAAACATATATAAGATATAAACATGTATCTTATTTATCTATAGTGTAATGTGAGACTGTAACTTTATTTTCTCTAAATGTATATCTAATTGTTGATTGCCACTTATAGATGATTACTTTTTCCCTCTAATTTAAAATATCACCCTAAACAAACATATATATATCACACACACACACCCCTCACACAATATACACACACTCACATAAAGTACTTGTATTTCTGTTTTTATATATATAAACTATATATATAGTTTATATATAATATATAACTATATAAAAACTATGTATATAATTATATATAATATAATTTTGAATATTATATATAAAATTTTAAATAATATATAATATATAAATTATATATTATATATTAATATATAGTATATTATAATATATAAATATATATTGATATATATTAATATATAGTATATTATTATATATAATGTGTAGTCTTTTTGTTATAATATATAAATTATATATTTTTATATATGTATATAAAATGTGTAGTCTTTTTGTCTTATTTCACTTAGCCTAGTGTTTTGAGATTCCTGTATTACTAAGTATTTCAGTAGGTGGTTCTTTTTATTGCTGATTAATATTCCATTATATGGACATACTACAATTTGTTTATCCATAGAAGATTGATATTTGAATTGTTTTCAGATGGTGGTTGATAAAAGTAATGCCCCCATGATGATTTAAATTCAAGTCTTTGCATGGACATATATTTTCATGTTTCTTGGGTCAAATGGTAATGTATGTTTTGCTTTATAAAATACTGCGAAACTTTTCCCCAAATGATTGTACCATTTTGTATTCCCACCAACAGTTTATTTTAGTTGCAGGTGTACCAACGCCCTTGCCAAACTTTGGTTTTATCAGTTGGAATTTTATACACTCTAATGGATATGCAGGGGTGTCTCATTGTGGTTTTATTTGCATTTCCCTAATGACCAATAATGTTGAGATTTTTTTCTTGGCTAATTTGCCATACATATTTTTTTTGTTGGTACATTATCTACTTAAAATTATTGCCATTTAAAAATTGAGTTGCATGTGTTCTTATTATTTAGTTGAAAGAGGTTCTTACATTTAATTTTTACAAGTCTTTCATCAAATATATGCTTTGCAAATATTTCTCCCAGCCTGTGGCTTAATTTTTTATTTTCTTAACGGTGTTTTAATAGTATCTTTTAAAGAGCAAACATTTAATTTTGATATAATGTAATTTATGAATCTTTTGTAATTGTGCTTTTTGTATGTAAGAAATCTTTGACTCAAGGTTGCTAAGATTTCTCATATGTCTTATTCTGGAACTTTTATAATTTTGGTTACGCTTAGGATTGTATTCCATTTCAAGTGAATTTTTGTATATGGTGTGAGTGTACAGCTCAAAGAATTTTTTTTTTTTTTTTTTTTTTTTTTTTTGCATTTGGATACTTGTGCTAGCACTATTTGTTGAAAAGACTTACTTCTCCTTAGAATTGCATAAATATTTATCTAAAATGAATTGCCATAGAGGTGTGCATCAATTTTTGGGCTTTCTATTCTGCTTTATTGGTATGAGATACATTACCTTTTTTTTTTTTCCGCCTCCCGGAATCACGCCATTCTCCTGCCTCTGCCTCCCGATTAGCTGGGACTACAGGCGCCCGCCGCCGTGCCTGGCTAATTTTTTTTGTGTTTTTAATAGAGACGGGGTTTCACCATGTTAGCCAGGATGGTCTCGATCTCCTGACCTCGTGATTCACCCACCTCGGCCTCCCAAAGTGCTGGGATTACAGGGGTGAGCCACCGTGCCCAACTGACAAATTACCTTTTTAACTGTCAAAGTATAAAAAGAAAATTAGAGAAGTTACTTTCATAGCTTAAAAATGTTTATCTCTTTAATCTTTCTGGAAATCTTTTTTATCTATAGTGTAATGTGAGCCTGTAACTTTATTTTCTCTAAATGTATATCTAATTGTTGATTGCCACTTATTGATGATTACTTTTTCCCTCTAATTTAAAATATCACCCTAAACAAATATATATATATATGTCACACACATACACTCCTCACACAATATACACACACTCACATAAAGTACATATATTTCTGTTTTTAGGCTGTCAATTTTGTCCTGTTGCTCTGCTTTTCTGGTACTGAACCAATTTCCTGCACTAATATTATGCTGTTTCCATGTACATTACTGTGGCTCTGATTTATGGTAGAGAAAATCCTTAAATATTCCTATTTTTCAAAAATTTCTTGGCTATCATTTCACATTTACTCTTCCAACTGATCTTTCTGCATCTTGAAAAAATATATTGCTCCATGATTTTGTTCCTCAGTAGAAAACTGCTAATACTTTCCTTTCGAGAAAGGGTATGATTGATTTTTTTCATCTTATGCACATAGAGAGAAAAGGACTCCACAGGCTATAAAGGAATCAGGCAGAACAGGTTTGGGCATGCCTTCACAGTGTAAACAAATCTGTCTACAGATGTGGTTCTGAAATAATGCATTTAATAATAATACACTGTAATTGATGTGGTGTCCTATGGCCCCTAGGCATCCAAAGAACTATAACTCAAAGTGTGTTTTCCAAAGCAAAGAACAGAAGGGTTTAATAAAGACCAGAACTGTAGAACAGCTTGATTTCCTACATCTCCTACCATATGATTTAGAAATATGGTATAAAGTATGTGAAACTAGAAGATGTATCAGATCTAATTAGAATTTTCTGATGATCTTGTGAGTGTAGGATCTTCTGTATTAATAGCTGCAAACTGCTTTTCACTAGTCCTGTTTTCATCAAGTCAAGTCTTAACACCAAAAAGGAATTCTGATTGGTGCACTGAATCTAAAATTTTTGGCTTCTATTAAACCTTCAGCATTATCTATAGTAATCTTTTGGGACATGTTTCCCTTAAATGCTGAGCTACCTGTAATAGAAGTTATTTCCCTGGCTTGAGATTCCACGATGTAAATACAGATGTACATCTTTCATCAGGTTGGATATCCACTATCATACATTCATAATAACCATGATATCATTGACTTTTCGAGAAGGAGACGGCTATGCTGTCCCTCTGGCAGGCTATCATGCTAATGGGGCCTATTGCAATAAGAGTGAGGCTTTGGGAAGGAGTGCCAGTGAGTGGGCCCACAGGGTCATGGGGTCAGAGGTAGAAACAGGATTGTTTGCAAACTCCAAATAGAATCTGTGTCCAGGGAGAAATTGTTTTCAGTTTACAATATTATATGCATATGAATATTTCAAATATAGATTATTTTATGTACATACCATAATATAGTAAATGCATACCATCTCCCTATTTGACTTTCTAATATTTTTCTCTTTTCAAAAATCTGATAAGTACATTAAAATATATCATTAAATTGTTTACCAAAAGTGTTTTACAATTTTCCATTCTGCTAGCAGACAACATATAAAACTATCAGATATAATACACCATGATAAACAACGGATTTTAAATGAGTGTTTTAATTTAATTAATAAAAGTTATTTGTTTTATTTTACATTTTTATTAGGAAGTTTATGCATGTTTATGATTATCACTGGGATAAGCTGCAGGCGATTGCTGCGTAGGTATTATTTAAAATAGATTTAGAAGAATGGTTTAGAATTTACAAGATGAATAAGGGAGAAAGGATTATTCCTGGCAGAGAGTGAGTCCCTTAGAAAGTTCATAGATGTGCATAAAACATAAGGAATAGTGGTGTGGAATATAATATCTTAGATAATATTGTGGTCTTTGTGTTCTTTTTCTTTTAAAAACTTACTTATTTTCTTAAAATTTAATTTTATAATTGACAAGTAATAATTTTATATATTCATGAGGTACATAGTAATGTTTTGATACATAGTAATGTTTTGATACATGTATAGTAAGTAGCATTACTTACTATACTAATATATCTGTGTAATTAGCATATCTATCATCTCAAACATTTATCACATTTATCATTTCTTTGTGTTGGGAACATTCAATATCCTCCTTTTAGCTACTTGACGCTATGTATTCTTGTTACTTATAGTAATTCTACAATGGTATGAAACACTAGAACTTATTCTTTCTACATAGCTATGATTTTGTATTCTTTAACAAATCTCACCCTTGCCCTCTCTTCCCCCTACCCTTCCCAACCTCTAGTATCCTTTGTTCTACTTTTTCACTCTGAGACCAACTTTTTTTTAAGCTTCCACCTATGAATGAGAACGTGTGGTGTTTAGCTTTCTGTTCCTGTCTTATTTCACTTAATATCTTCATTTCCATTCACATTGCATTGAATGACAGTATTTCATTCTTTTTTATTGCTGAATAGCATTCCGTTGTGTGTTTATACCATATTTTCTTTATCTATTCATCTGTTGTTTGACATCTAGGTTGATTATTTTATCTTGGTTATTGTGAATAGTGCTGCAGTAAGCATGGAGGTAAAGACATCTTTTCAATATAATGATTTCTTTCCCTTTGTATAATGCCCAATAGTGGGATTTCTGGATCATATGGTCTTTCTATCTGTAGATTTTTTTAGGAACCTCCATATTGTTTTTTGTATACAAGTTTATATTCAGCTATACTAGTTTATATTTCTACCAACAGCATGTAAGAATTCCCTTTTCTCTGCATCCTCACCAGCATGTATTTTTTATCTTTTTGATAAAAGCTGTTACAATGGATGAAATGATATCATTGTCATTTTGATTTGCGTTTCCCTGATGTTTAGTGATGTTGAACTTCTTTTATATCTTTTTTGGTCATTTGTGTGTCTTCTTATTGATTTGTAGAAGCTCTTTATGTAACAAAGATATTAATACTTTAATGTTAGCTACTGCACAATCTTCCAGTGTATTTTTTTTATTTTTCACGAAAGATTTATGGGCCCAACAAAATATGAGAAAGAGAAGTCATTTTATGTATTTATTAATTACGTAATACTTTTTGAAGATGTATTATTTCTGGACAATATTCTTGTCTGTGACGATATAGGAATACAAAAACCAAACAAAATTTCTGACTTTGAAGTGCTTACATTCTAGTTGAGAGAGAGAGAGAGGAAGAGCGCAAGAACAAAAAACCAAAAATAAACACATAATATGTCATGTGGTGATAAATATCATAAAGAAAAATGTAATCAGAATATGGGATTGTGTGACTGGAGCAATGAGTAAGGGAATAATGAAAGGTGATGAGTTCAAAGAGGAAGCAGGAGGGCAAACTAAGCAAATTAGAGCCTTATAGGCAAGAATTGATTATACTTAAGAGCAGAAGCCACCAGAGGGTTCTGAGCAGAGGAATCATGTGATTTTTCTTGCATGACAAAAGGATCATTTGGCTTAGACTTCAGGGGAGTCAAAGGTAGGAGCAAGGAGACCAATAGGAGGTTATTTCAGTAGTCCAGGAAAAGAGATGCTACCTTGATCCAGGGTAGTAGCCATGGAGGTAATAAGAAGTGGTCAAGTTGGGCGTGGCAGTGTGAACCAGTAGTCCTAGCTACTTGGGAGGCTGAGGCATGAGGATTGCTTTAGTCCAGGATTTGAGGCTGTGGTGTGTTCTGATTGTGCCTGTGAATAACCACTGCACTGGGCAACATAGCAAAACCGTCATCTCTACAGAAAAAAAACGTGTCAGATTTTGTATATTTCAAAGGCAGAGCTGAAGGGATTTGTTTGTGGTTTGGATGTGGTGTATAAGAGAAAAAAGGTGTCAGGAATAATTCCACCATTTTGGGGAAAGTGTTTACTAATTCGAAGAATGGATTTGCCATTTATTGGAATGAGGAAATCATCCAAAATGGCATGTTTGTGGTGTTGGGGAAGGAAAGCAAGAGTTTAGTCTTGAACATGCAGATTATACTTTGGATGTCTATTAGATATCACAGGAGATGTTAATTAGAAAATGAAATGAGTTGAAGTTCGGGGAGAGGTCTGAACTGGAGAACATTCATATGCAGATGGTATTTAAAGGCATGGGTCTGGATGAGATCACCTGAAGACTTAGAAGTCCAAGAACACACACACACACACACACACACACACACACTCTCTCTCTCTCTCTCTCTCTCTCTCTGTGTGTGTATGTGTGTCTTTATCAACTAAACAATTGGAAAAAATCATATGCTATGAAACACAATTGGCTCCTTATCACAAATTAATGTTCCTTCCATTATCTCTATTTAACATAAACATTAAAGTTTAGCTATATTAAACAATTTTAGAAATATGGAATTTTAGAGTGACTTTGGAGGTAATTATTTTATAGTTAAGGAAATTAAATCCCAGGAAGATCTTTCTCAAGGCTGCATTGTAGAACGCTTTGCTAATAGTGTGATTTCTTCTTTATGCTTTTAATCCCTCTTGGAGTTTTTAACACTTCAGGGAATATATGAATTTTATGTAACAAAGATAAGAATGATTTGAAAGCAAAATATGCTGTTCAAATATTTCAGATCCATATTATATTGGCATCAATATAATATGGATCTGAAAATTAGCCATTTGGAAATATCACACCAAATTAATATTTGTTACTAGGTCCTTCAGCTGGGTTCCTAACCAATCTCTTCGTTTCTTTGTGCCTTATTACCTCTTATATATATCAGCAACCAGGTCACTTTTTCATTTTGAAAATAACTGCATGGCTATCATAGAAAAGGTGTTTTGTTCACTATGTTAGAGAGAGAAACTATATGTAATGGATATCAGTGTTCAGCTATATTTCACATTGGATAAAAGCTGCAATGTTACTTCACAAACATTTATACATGGTAGAGAATGGAGTTTTGGGCAACAAAATCTACTGCAAATAATTAAGTCTGTGATTGATATCAAATTTTTCCACCAGGTTACTGGAGAAAATTAAAATATTTTCTTACTGTTCATTGTGCTTTTCTATACAGGAGAGAAAACATTTTTCTCTCCTCGTATTTCTCTACAGCAATTTGCATTCCACTCCCAAGGGGGAAGTAGTATTGGTGTAATCCTTCCAGCTTCCATCTGCAGTTATTTCTCTGGGGGAAAGCCCACTGCTATTGTCCCCCCATTGGCTGTGGTTATGGTGCTTGTAAGATGCAAGCATTGTTTCTCTATCTCTCCAGGTGGCAAACAAATGGCTCCAAGGTAATGATTTGGGGGAACATAGTGGAAGAACTAAGCATACCAGAAGTCATGTATTTGGATGAGTAATCTTTTATCCATATTCACACTCTATGTCTATCTCACATATTGGATGGAACCCCTAGGGTAAGACCTGTGATTACTTATACCTACAAACTTCTAACATCTCACATTATCTACTTAATGTGATAAATATCATCCTTTTATTGGAAACTCGGTAAGTGTGATAGTCCTGTTTAGTTGCTAGGCCAAAAGACCACCAGGCAAATCATCCCTCTTGTGAGTTCTGTGAGGAATGGAAGAAGTCTTAACGGAGCAAACTGAATGTGCAAAATCCTAGGGTTGTTTCTTAGGCAATAGAAAATGAACAGTGGATTGCAGAGAAAATCATATCCTTTATCTTTTCTTTAATCAAATCATTAAAGAAACTTTCTTATATGAAAATAATAGATTTTCTAAGTGCATTCTTTATGCTAACAGTGGCTTTCTTGGCTTCTGAGTAAAATATAAAAAACCCTGATGGTAAGAAGTTGGAACAAATTTTACAAAGGAGTGGTAGGGACAAGAGAGCAGAAGGGACAAATGTTTGATAATATTCATAGCAAATCTGTAAGAAAAACAACAAAAAAAGAGCAATATTTCCTATTGTGCTTACCCAGACACAACTATCTCCCTCCTTCCCTTCCTCTCTCCCTTCCTCCTTCCTTCCTTCTTTCTTCTTCTCCTTATCCTTCTCCTTCTCCTTCTTCTTCCTTCTTCCTTCTTCCTTCTTCCTTCTTCTTCCTCCTTCTTTTCTCACAGAGTCTCACTTTGTCACCCTAACTAGAGTACAGTGGCTCTATCACGGTCCACAGCAGCATTGGCCTCATTGACTTCCTGGGCTCAGGGGATCCTCCCACCTTAACCTTCCAGGTAGCTGGGACTACAGGCACATGCCACTACGCCGTCTAATCTTTGTATATTTTGCGGAGGTGGGATTTTGCCACATTTCCCAGGCTGGTCTCCAATTCCTGAGCTCAAGCAATCTGCCTGCCTTGCCCTCCCAAAGTGCTGAGATTATATGCATCAGCCAGCACGCCTGGCTACCCCAGACATAATTTCAATCCACCTTTATGTGGAAAAAAAAATTACTCAAGTTGGGCTTGATATTGGTTGATTTTGCCAAGAATGCTTTTTATACCTCTGGTGATTTTGAATTATGAGGACACAAAAAATAGGTTTTGAATATTTTCTTGAGTTAGAGAATTATCTTTTCCCTTTTTGCATTCTTATTACTTGAAAATGTGAAATATAAGTTATAGGGTATATTGTTGTATAGTACCATGAGTCCATGAGCAGTTTGCCTAGGAAAGAGTAAGTTGTTATTTTACTTTATGGTTCTCTACCTCAAAATATAAAGGACACTCCTACATAGCATGCAGACTTTGAGTTTGGAAACTTTAAAGAGATTTTTGAGTTTACTTTCTTTGTGTCTTTGCTGAATTCAATGGGCTGTGCCTTGGAGGTGCTGAGTGGGTAATTTATACCCAGTGGAAAAACGGTCCTCCATTAGGCAAAGTCCTTGGAATGCTAATATATTGTTGTGTCTCTAATGGAGTTCTGTTCTCTTTTTTGTGGGACCACTTTACAGCTCTTGCTCTGACATGACTGTTCTTTAATACACTGTGGATTGTGTTGCATAGCAAATTCTTGTTAGAAGTCCTTGATTAAGAGATTAAAAGTACACATGCAACCAAACTTCGTATGGAAACTCAAGCATCTTTAATTTGCTTGGGCTAGTACATTTTTTTCCCCTCTGAAAGAAATCAGCATTCAGAAAAGGATTTGCCTTGTGTGAGGATGTAACACTTTGCAAAACAATCTAAAAATGTAACATTACGTATTATTGTCTTGGAATAATTTTCTTATTATTTGAGTTATTGGCTAATAGGCAATGTAATGGATAGTTTCAATGGCATATGAGGTGGTGCAAGGCATCCAAAAGGAAAAATGATGAGGGTATAGGAAGGTTATGGCTGGCAAATGAAGAACAAATGAAAACCTAAACAGAGTTATTTTCTGGTTTGGATAATAGGAAAAATAAGACATGAATCCATATTTTTAAAATAATAGTGATTACTTATTTGCTTATACATACAGTAATTATTACTTTGAATTGGATAAATGGAAACTGAGTTTTGGACATTTATAATAAATATTTGCTTTGACAAATGGGATCTAATTAAAGAGCTTCTGCACAGCAAAAGAAACTATTATCAGAGTGAACAGACAATCTACAGAATGGGAGATAATTTTTGCAGTCTATTCATCTGACAAAGGGCTAATATCCAGAATCTACCAGGAACCATTTACAAGAAAAAAAAAACAACCCCATCAAAAGGTGGGCAAAGGATATGAACAGACATTTCTCAAAAGAAAACATTTATGCAGCCAACAAACATGAAAACAAGCTCATCGTCACTGCTCATTAGAGAGAGATGCAGATCAAAATCACAATGAGATAACCATCTCATGCCAGTTAGAATGGTGATCATTAAAAAGTCAGGAAACAACAGATGCTGGAGAGGATGTGGAAAAATAGGAACACTTTTACACTGTTAGTGGGAGTGTAAATCAGTTCAGCCACTGTGGAAGACAGTATGGTGATTCCTTAAGGATTGAGAACGAGAAATACCATTTGACTCAGCAATCCCATTACTGGGTATATACCCAAAGAATTAGAAGTCATTCTGCTCTAAAGACATATGCACATGTATGTTTATTGCAGCACTGTTCACAATAGCAAAGACTTGGAACCAACCCAAAATGCCCATCAATAATGGATTAAATAAAATGTGGCACATATACACCATGGAATGCTGTGCAGTCATAAAAGGAGTGAGTTCATGTCCTTTGCAGGGACATGGATGAAGCTGGAAACCATCGTTCTCAGCAAACTAACACAGGAAGAGAAAACCAAACACCGCGTGTTCTCACTCATAACTGGGAATAGAACAATGAGAACACATGGACACAGGGAAGGGAACAACACACACCAGGGCCTGTCGCAGGGTGGAGGGCTAGGGTAGGGATAGCCTTAGGAGAAATACCTAATGTAGATGACTGTTGATGGGTGCAGCAAACCACCATAGTACATGTATACCTATGGAACAAACCTGCATGTTCTGCCCATGTATCCCAGAACTTAAAATATAATAAAAATAAGTATTTACTTTTGTTATTTTTAAGTTTCATATGACAAACTTTGATAGGATTTGGTGAAAATAAGCTGTGTGAATGACTGTTGTTTTGAAATCTCCTTGCATTCCTTGGAAGAAAACTGCATTATGAAGACAGGATTATAGAAGCTGTTATCTGAATATTCATTTAGTTATAATTTTAAAATTATGACTTATAATTGATGCATACCCTTACTTTAGTAATTCAGCAAGAATTGTGGAAAATTTTGAAACAATGTTTACTTGGTTTTCAGTTATGTAAATGTAGAAAGATTACATATTTTCCACTTTAAAAGCAATTAAACGTATATATATTTTTTTCCTTGTTTGTACAAACTTCCCAAAAAGAACTCAGTTTTTGAATTTAGAATTTTTGGGAGCTGGTTCATCATCAAGAGAAACTTTTTCCCTGGGATGTTATAAACAAATTGATTTTAGTTTTTATGAAATAAATAATTTCACATGACTAGATTTATACAACTTTTAATGACTATGGAGTTTCAAAAACCCTGTTATTTGATATTTGTTTGTGTTTTTTGCTGTATAGCCTCACAAAAGTGGATAATGCAATACTTTTTTTGAGAGATCATTTTTCACCTCATTTTTGATTAAGAAAATACTACCTTCATAAATTAGGTGGAGCAAATGCTATCACTGCTCTGAAAAAGTGATATATATATATATTGTCACCTGAAAGCCATGAAACACTAACATTAAAGTGTTTGCTGAGTGGAATACATTTTCACAAAATCTGTGTAAGTTAAATAATTATTGTAGTATAGTTTTTAAACTGAAAATGTCAGACATTGTGTAGAACCAATTTTAAAATGTACCCACTAACAGAGTAGATTGTATAATTAAGCATGATTAATTAAGGCCGGACACTGTGGCTCATGCCTCTAATCCTAGCACTCTGGGAGGTCAAGGTGGACAGATCACGAGGTCAGGAGATGGAGACCATCCTGGCCAACATGGTGAAACCCTGTCTCTACTAAAAATGCAAAAAATTAGCCAGGTGTAGTGGCACGTGCCTATAGTCCCAGCTACTTGGGAGGCTCAGGCAGGGAAATAGTGTGAAGGAGGTGCAGTGAGCTGAGATTGTGTCAGTGCACTCCAGCCTGGCAACAGAGCCAGACTCCATCTCAAAAAAAAAAAAAAAAAAAAAGATTAATTAGCACCTAATTAATTAATTGATTTTTATTCTTTCAGCAACTACGTATCAACCACATAATCAGTACTCTGCTAGGTATATAGTGATAAATAATATATGTTCCCTGTCCTCATGTGATTTAGAGTTGGAAGAGTTTCAGACAAATACAATCTTTCCATGTTCATGCTCCCAAATGCTCATGTTTACTGTTCAAAGTAGTTTGTTTAACACAGTCGTTTGGACGGCAGTGGGAAATAGTTTCAAAGAGAAATGACTTCAGAATCAGCAGATCTGGATTTGAGGACTAGCTGTATCACATACTATCTTTCCAATATGAGCAAATTACTAAATTCGATTCTCCATCCTCATTGGCAAAGTGGGGATCATAGCATCTGTTATCTCAGTGCCCAATGTTAGCCGCAGAGTTTCTAAGTAGGAGGAGGCTAGGCATCAAAATTTGGTTGGAGGAGGGTCCCCTAGGGCTTATCTTGGAGCTGTATTGACAGAGCAAGCACTCTTATTGTTACTTAGGTTGTTATGTTTGTTTGAGATGGACTAATTGACATCAAGGGAGTGCCTAATCTCTCCTAAGTGATCCCTGGACGGCACCACTATCAGGACCTAGCCCAGCATGCAGAAATACATACATATATATATATATATATATATATAGAGAGAGAAATATATATTTCTGTAACATATATGTATATATTCTCTTATTAATATTACATTATTAATAGTATATTACAAATTAATGTAGTAATATATTCTACATATTTCATTATTACTTATATATTACATAGTATATATACATATATATGTATCCTGTTGATACGTTTTTGGAAATCATTATGTAGAAGGGAAATTCAGCTGAGATCTTGGGTGAAGAATCTCTTTCTAAGCTTAAACACTACTTTTCAGGATTCAGGTTTGTGGACCCAAAAGCCTCCACTGGTTTCTGCTCAAATGAGGAGTTGCATGACTTCCAGAGACCTGCTCTGACCGCATCATATCCAGCTTCTAACTACTCTCAGAAGGGGAGAGATTTGTGAGGCATTTCACACAGGCTATTCATTTTATGAATGAGTCATTCAGAAAATCATTTTTGCAGATACAATCTTACATTTTTCTTTAAATCTCCTTTCTTCTCTTATGGGGACCTTTTGGGAATTGCTAAAATGAATTCTTAACACTTTCTTTTTTATACTCTTCATGAGTACTATGTATTAAACTATGAAGGAATATAATTCTTAGATTATATCTGGATGTTTAGAGCATTTAGAGCTCATAAAGAATGTGATATATTAAGCATAAAATTACGGAAAATGTTAACTATTTGGTTAAGTTTAGACTGCTTATAGAGTATCCAAAATATTTATTTAGGTATATAATTCATCTTGTATGTGCATTGATTAAACACAAATGCAGCATCACCAAAGACTTCCCAGACATTTTATAAGATATATCAGGGAGAGAGATATTACAAACCCAAGTTGATTAAACACAAATACCGCATCACCAAAGACTTTCCAGATATTTTGTAAGATATATCAGGGAGAGAGATATTATAAACCCAAGTTTGAACTTCAGAGTAATGTTGAAAATCATATTGATTACCTCTAGTGAAAAATTTGCTCTTTGAGAGTTAATCAGAGTTTTCAAGCATAAGACATGCAGAGAGGGGGCTTAGTTATTTTTGTAAATAGAGGTTTATTATAACGATATGCACAGATGTAAGAAAACTGTTAGCAGTTGAACCTTCAGGCACATGGAGAATTACAATGAAATAGATGATACATCAGGACCTTCAGCAGTTGCCTTTCTGTAACTCAGCTCCCTATCATTTTGTTCTCCCTACCTGCTTCCAGAGGTTTACTCTATAACCAGTTGCTTTTCTTACTCTACTCTTTATTCTGTTTGACTCTTGACTTCTGCTTTCACATGGCTTGCACTCCCTTGTGGTTTTTCATACTTCCATCTCTCCATGTCATGCTATCACTATCATACTAGTGATGTCATATTACCATGATCACTCTCCTGTGTCTCCTTCTTTGTGTCTTTAAAAAGGAATATACAATACTTAATTAGTTACTACCTGGTGTGACAGATAGAAAACCTATGACTTAGATGTCATGAAATGTATCTACTTTTATGTAGCTGAGCCCAGAGCACTCTATGATGAAGGTGGAAAATGCTTAATCTTGCCACTTTCTCTTGCTCACAATGTAGAACAAATCGTAGCACAGTCACATGGCTGGTTGGGTCCCTAAGCTCTTCCAGGGTAGAGACTATTCCTTAGGTCTGTGTCTCCAACACCTAGGAAATTATCTGAGAGAAGGAAGATTTTCAGTAAATATTTATTAATAACACAGAAGTATCCCTTCAATTTTAAGTTTTTAAGGATAGCCAGTGAGACATATTAACTCACCATTAGGAAAATTTGCTGAAGACAGTAGGCAAATCCTTCTGCCTAAGTTTTTTTTTTTTTTTAATATAATGGCCACGAATTTGTTTATTGTTTCCATTTCCTTTTGTATTTAACTTTTATTTTTAATTATTATGAGTACATAATTGGTGTACATATTTATGGGGTGCATATGATGTTTTAATACAGACATACAATGTGTAATAATCACATCAGCACAACGAAGTGAGTATAGTGAATAATGCTTTATTGTATATTTTAAAATAATTTCTGCCTGAGATTTAAATGTTGCTATCCCTCAGGCCTGGTTTCTTGGCCTTCTTTCTTTCTCATTCTAATACCTTTTTTCTAGGTCATCTTCTCTATTCCTCTTCTTTATTACCTTGCATATGCCACCAGTGACCAAATGGGTAAGTGCAAGCCACCTCTCTCTTTTGACTCATCTATTCAGTGCTTATAATTGTTTTATTAATACTTGAATGACACAGAAATCTCAAATTCCCTATGTTCAAAATTGAATTAATGATATTAACCTCTCTAGTTCTGCTGCTTCTCCATTATTTTTCATGTCAGTAAAAGAATAGCATCTCAATCCATTTGCAGCCTATTCATAGCAATTGTGTGTCTGCAATCTGTAAGGAACTGTGCTGGAATGCAGTGATGAATAGGAAAGTCATGGTCGCTTCTTTCACTGATTTCTCACCTTTTTGTTCTTCTTTACCCCTCATATCTAATCTCTTACTTAGTCCTATCTTTCTACCAGAAAACGTATTTCCAGTCATCCCCCTTCCCTCCATCGCTACTACCATGATCCAAGTCCAAGCTAGCATTAGTTGTCAGCTGAACTTCCATAACATCCTCTTAAAGTGATTCTGTTGTTCCCATTGTTAACCTCTATTCTATCAATTCCTCTCACTGTAATCATGATAAAAATGCTTTAAATGCAGTTCTTATAACATAATTCTCTGGTTAAACATGATGGAAGGGCTTCTGGTTGCTCTTAGACGACAGCATAAAATCCTTAACATGACTCATCAGGCCATGAATGACTTAACCACTGCTTACCTCTCTACTTTTATCTTCTACTACTCTGCCTTCCCTCTCTACGATACCACCACATGGGTGTTCTTTTTGCTCCTTGAGGGCACCCTGCTGGGTGTCATTTCTTCTGCTTGGGAAACTAACTGCTCACTCACTGGTCTTTGCTTCTAGCAGAGTAACTCTCACTTATCCTCAGGGAAGAATCCTAAATATACTGTTTATTCAGTGTCTTTCCTCTGAAATACTGTAATCTCCATGACAGCAGTGTTCTTGACTATTTTACTTATCACCATATGTCTAGCACTAGTATAGCTCTTGGCATACAGCAACTGTGTGATAGATACCTGCTGAATGAATAAATAAATTAGTGTTAAATATTCAGATTTCTGTTTCTTATCAAATGATTCCTGCTTTAGTTTTGTTCTGTTTTGTTTTTGAGATAAAGTATCACTCTGTCAGCCAGGGCTGGAGTGCAGTGGTGTGATCTCGGCTCACTGCAACCTCTGCCTCCCAGGTTCAAGTGATTCTTGTGCCTCAGCCTCCCGAGTAGCGAGGATTACAGGCACCCACCACCAGACCCAGCTAATTTTTGTATTTTTAGTAGAGACAGGGTTTCACCATGTTGGCTAGGCTGGTCTCGAACTCCTGACCTCAGGTGATCCGCCCACCTTGGCCTCCCAAAGTGCTGGGATTATAGGCATGAGCCACCCACCGTGCCCAGGCTGATTCCTGTTTAAGTCCCAGAATTCATGGAATCTACTCAGTGATATTATATCAAGAAAAAGATTTCTCATAGTTCTTATGCTTTTCAAACAACTCAAGAAAAAGGAGATGATGGGAAAAGCTTAACAAATTAGCATTTACAGCAGTTCATTCTATTTTTTAAAATTTTTCATTTTTATGCCAGCCAAAGCACATGAGCTTTATGTGAGATCTTTGCCTGAAAAGTGTCCTTTATTCACTAAGGTGATTGTGTGAAGTATTTTTCATTCCTGCTCTTTCCTGCTTCTGCTACTCTTTGGGATTGAGACATCCAGTGCTTCAGTGCTTCAAAGGAAACACCTAGACAAGAACAAAGGAGTAAGTTTTCAGATTTTGGCATCCAAAATAGGATCTTGAGGCCAATTCCCTTGGAAAAAACGTTTTTCCAGTGGAATTCCAGTGGAAAAAAACATTGAGAAAGTCAAATATTTACTTTGAAAAAGCCAAAATGTGTTGAGAGAAAAGAAACTAAAGCTGCAGAGGTAGAGTGAGAGTATTAGAAACTCATAGTGAGGAAGGCACAGGAAGTGATATGAGGGCACTTCTCTATTAACCAGGAATGAGGACAGCCCTTCCTAAACAGTTGGAAGAAAGAATCCTGGAGAGAGGAGACTAGAGAAAGAGAGATGGGGTGCCTGTTTCCTGACCCATGCTTCACCTGGACTTGCACACTTGTTCTTTTGTTGTTATAACTCAAGGGGTTGGATAGGGATCAGCAAACATATCTTGGAGTCCCAAAGCAGAGGAAGTTGTGACAGCTTCCTGCATAAACTCTGGGATGAGGACCTCACACCAAGATGGAGTGGCCATAGTAGAGCAGGGATGGTGGAACTGAGATATACTCCAAACCTTCTGTGGTCAAGAATGGCAAATAGGAGGCCCAGAAGTTCACTCATGTCCTAGTGGAAGTTAAGGAGACTTAATTTGATGGACTGGAAGAGACCAAGGTTAGGTCTGGAGGGCACAGGGTGTGGTAGACATCATAGTCCGAAGCCTGGGAAAGGACTACAACATCAGATGCTAGCACTTGTCCTAAGGAAATGGGTAACTTGGTTATATGGTTATCAAGCAAAGGGGGCTCACTACCTGATGCAATAGAAGCCAATACTATGACACCAGGATTTTCAGAAAAGAAAAATTTTATGTTGAAAGTAGACTCACAAGGAAACAGGAGTCAAGCTCAAATCTGTCTCCTGTGTTGGCTTCAAGGCAGTATTTTTATTAGAAAAGGTTCTGGGGTGGCTTCTGAGATTATTAGGTAATTGGTGGAAGAAAATGGAAGGTCTGGAAAGTCCTTGGGCATGCATGGTGATCTTTTCATGCTTCCTCATGGGTTGCATATGCAAATTCACGGGCAGTGGTATGAAACACTCTGGAAATTCAGGCTGTGATGTCAGTAACTCGTTCTGTGCAAACTCCAGTTGGCCATCTTGGTTCCAAGCAGTTTCAGCCAGTTGTTGTTGTTTTACATCTCATAAGCAGGGGAAGTTTCAGCATTTTGGCAAGTTGTTTCTTTTCTTATCCGCTGTCCTGCAAACTCAAGATTTAGTCATAGGTTTCTTTAACTCTTTGAGGTATAGTTTTGATACCAACAGAACAACAGAGGGATCAGAAGCCAACACCCAAAGACCAAGTAGTGTGAGATGACACAGCTGAAGTCAGCACAGATGCAGAGAAGAACCCCTTTCTTTATTGCTGGGATGCTATGTAGTGTTCTCTTTTTACCTTGATGCTATCCCAGAAAAGAAGAGCAGGGAGGAGAGAACCAACAGCAGGGAAATATAGCCCTTATTGGAAGTTTAAACTTTGAAGTGGTTGAGTTTTTGTCCTGAATTAACTGGCACACCAAACCAAAAGTGAAGGGACTGCCTTATATAGTATAATGATTAAGATATTGGTTCTGGAGCCAGCTTGACTTGGCTCAAGTCCCACGTCTGTCCTTACTAGCTGTGTAATTTTGCAGAAGACTATTTCTCTGTGCCTCAATTTTCTCACTTGATTTGAGGATTAAATACATTATTGTCATAAAATTCTCAGAACAGTGCCTGGCACGTGGTAAATACTCATTGTCAGGTTACTCCAAAGACATTTTGGAAAATGTTTTGTAGAGCAATGGGGAAGGTCTCAGTCACAGCGGATTTTCTGAACCAAGAAAAAAAATCAATTAGTCCAATTTCCGTTCACCAAGAGCTAAACATTCTTTCCAGAGGTCAATGTTCTTCCTATGTGAAGTAAATGTGATACAGTTAACTGTGGATGCAACTGGCCAGATTTCCAGTTAATCTTCTCCTACTGATTTATGCCTATCTGTAAAAACAAAACCTAGATGCAGAATTGGAAATCCAAGAACAATAGAATTTCTGAAAGTTTTACCATGAACTCTTGTTAGAAGATGTATATTAAATGTGTTTGATGATCTGCTTTTATTTTTCACATCCACCATGATATTCAGTGCTATTGCGTCTTGTCCTAAATTTATCATCTTCTGGCTAAGTGAGAATACGTGGAGGGAGATCAGTTTTATGAGCACCACGGAACACCTACTAGTTTGTCAGGCATTGTATTTAATTCTGATGTAGCCTCTGGATATATCAAAAGGAAAAGGGCATGGTCCTCCCCCGAGAAGCTCACTTGCTTATGACACACTTTGGGGCAGTGTCAAAAGTTTTATAACATGGTGCTGTGTTAATATGGGATGGAGTGTGTGTCTTCACAAAAGTGGGTATTTCCCTCTATTTTAGCTTATTGTGTGTAATTATTTATGTTTTATTCATGTTCTCTTATGTTTTTTCTGTTTTTGAGTAAAACTTTCCAAAGTTTTCCTATGAAAGACTGATAGAAATGGCTGTATAAAGAAGTTCAATTCTCTTTTAATTTTTTTTTTTTACTTTGAAAAACTGATATATAATAGTTGTAAATATTTTGGGGGTACATGTGATATTTTGATACATACATACAATATGTAGTGATCACATCAGGGTAATTGGAATATCTATTACATCAAACATTTTTTCATGTTGGGAACATTATAATTCTTTTCTTCTAGCTATTTTGAAATATACAATAAGTTATTAACTATAATTTCCCTACTCTCCTATCAAATACTAGGACTTATTTCTTATATTTAACTGTATTGTGCCCCTTGGCTAACTTCTCTTTATCCCCCATTCCCTCTTCCTTTCCCAGACTCTGATAACACCAATCTACTGTCTACCTCCAAGGGATCTGCTTTTACTTAGCTCCCCTTTCACATATAAGTGAGAACGTGTGATATTTATCTTTCTCTGCCTGGCTTGTTCTACTTAGTGTAATAACCTCAAGTTCCATGCATGTTGCTGCAAATAATATAATTTTATTTTTAACGACTGAATAATATTCCATCATGGGTGTGTATATGTGTGTATGTGTGTGTGTGTGTGTGTGTGTGTATATATATATATATATAAAATATTTTATTTATCCATTCATGTACACTTAGGTTGATTCCATATCTTGGTTATAGTGAATAGTGCTGCAATAAACCTGCAAGTGTAGATATTTCTTGAATATACTGATTTCCTTTGGATATTTATCCTGTAGTGGGATTGCTGGATCATATGACAGTTCTATTTTCAGCTTTTTGAGGAAACTCTATGCTGTTTTTGATAATGGCTGGACAAATTTATATTCCCACCAATAGTGTACAAGTGTTCCTCTTTCTGTATTTACTCGCTAGCATTTATTGTTTGTCTTTTGATAAAAGCCATTATAACTTTTTATAATGTTATAAAATGACTTTTATCGAAAAGACAAAAAATATGTCATTTTGGTTTCAATGTGCGTTGCATTTCCCTGATGATTGTTGATGCTGAGCATTTTAAAAACCATACCTCGTGTCCATTTGTATGTCTTCTATGGAGAAATATCTATTCAAGTCTTTTGCCCATTTTAAAATTAGTTTTTTTTTTTAACTATTGAGGAATTTGAGTTCCTTATATATTCTGGTTATTCATCTCTTGTCATATGGATAGTTTGGTAAATATTTTTTCCCACTTTGTGGTTTATCCTTCATTTTGTTGATTGTTTCCATTGCTGTGTGGAAGGTTTTAGCTTGAAATAATCTCATTTGTCTATTTTTGCTTTTGTTGCTTGTGCTTTAAAGGCCTTACCCAAAAAAACTTTGCCCAGACCACTGTCTTGTTGCATTTACCCCATGTTTTCTTTTAGTATCTTTATAATTTCAGGACTTACATTTAAATCTTTAGTCAATCTTGAATTTGTTTTTGTATATGGTAAAAGATGGGGATCTAATTTTTTTGTTTGGCATGTGGATATCCAGTTTTCCTAGCACCATTTATTAAAAAGGCTGTTCTTTCCTCAATGTATGTACTTGGTGCCTTTGTAAAAAATGAGTTGTCTATAAATATGTAAATTTATTTCTGGGCTCTCTCTTCTGTTCCATTGGTCTATTTTGTCTGTTTTTATGCCAGTACCATGTTGTTTTGGTTACTATTGATTTGTGGTATAATTTGAAATCAGTTAACACCTTCAGCTTTATTTCTTTTGCTCAGGATTGCTTTAGCTATTAGGGTCTTTTCTGGTACCATGTGAATTTTAGTAATTTTTTTCTGTTTCTGTGAAGAGTATCATTGGTATTTTGATATGAATTGCATTGAATATGTAGCTCATTTTAGGCATATGGTTATTTTAACAATATTAATTCTTCCAAACCATGAAGAAGCACTATTCTTATTTACTAACTTGGAGATGCCATTTTAATCCCCTTTCTGTTTTACTTCTCACCATTTCATGCAAATCCTGAGAATTCTTAAAGTGCTAAGGGTCAATATTTTGAGGAAATCTTGAAATAGTCTTTAATATAACCTAGGACACTATGATGTCCCCTAATAAAATGTCCCACATGTTTTCTTTTCTTTAGTTGATCCTGGCTTTCTTTAGAAGAGATGGATTAGGAACACAGTTTTCAAAACCTTCACTATGCAAACAGGAGTTTCTTGTCCCAAGAGGACTTGGGACTGATTCTTTGATATCTAAGAAAGGGTGCTCATTTTATTTGTGCACATGCTTAAGCATACTCCTCTGCTATTGGCAAGGGCTTATGCTACATAAAATGAATTTGCACTGATCAGTGGCTAGGAGGCCTCTCTCCTTTCATGCCACCAGGATTTATCTAAGTCCTTGCAGGGCTATAGCTACATTGGGTTCCAATTGTTTTTTTCAAACTCGTATAAAATGGATGACTTCTGCTGGTTGCAAAGGAAGCAACCTAGATCCTCTGTGTAATCTCCCAGGTTGGTCAATTCCTAATCAACAGAAGGCAATTCTTACCTACCTACCTTCCAAACAAGCAATTGGATACTCACTAAGACTTTATTTTCAGGACATTGTCTTGACTGAGCAAAAGTAAACAGTAGTTTCATTCAGTTTTATTTGAATGTATGTATTTTTTTAATGGTAAACTAGAAAAAAGATTTTTCTCTCAAGTTTTATTTTTTCATGCCACTAATGTTGAGAATTTTTAGGGTCATTACCACAAGGAAAAATTATTTGAAAATCTGTTTTGGTGATTATGAGGGCCCAGATGAAAGGAGAAAAAAAATCAGTTTCTGTATGCTATTTGATGGGATGCATACAATTTATTAAGAAGCACTTCAATAAATCTATCCAATTAATGGATATAGTTGTGGCTGGGGGCAGTGGCTCATGCCTGTGATCCCAGAACTTTGAGAAGCCAAGGTGGGAGGATTGCTGGAGCACAGGAGTTTGAGACCAACTTGAGCAACAGAGGGAGACCCCATCTTTACAAAAAGTAAAAGAAAATTAGCCAGGTTTGGTAGCACCTGCCTGTAGTCCTAACTGCTTGAGAGGTAGAGGTGGGAGGATCATTTGAGCCTGGGACGTTGAGGCTGCAGTGAGCCATGATTGCACCACTGCACTCCAGTCTGAGTGATAGAGAGAGACCTTGTTTCAAAACCAACCAACCAACCAACTAACCAAACAAGAATTCAGTTGTGTAATGTTGTACCTCTGTCTTATGCAACAGTGATGTTTGCACAGCAGTGATGTTGCACAGCAGTGATGTTTGCACAGATGTTATGTTGCACATAACATCTGAATGTTATGGAGATGGGGTCAAACTAAATTCAAGCATTAGATGGTTTAAGGTCTGCCCAGTAATTTTACTGGGAATGTAGGAAATGGGAGTACATTTAGATTTCTCTGCTCACAGCTTATTATTTCAGTTGCATATTGCTTAATGTAACATTGCATACCTACAAAATGTGAGAGATTAGAAAATCTTTGAAGATTCAGGTTGAAGATGCTATAATTCCATGATTCTCTAACTTGTGAAGCAATTAGAGAAATGAAACAACTGTGATGGAAATCTCAGTATTTTCACTTTACACTCATAGAATGACAGAGCCTGAAGTGGATTTTATATCAGATATCTCCTTTTTGGCCCAGAGTGTGTTGATACCTATATAACCTTGGACTCTTGGGTTATATTCTATATGGAAATTTGTGTTTCAGTGGGGGATTTTTAGCTCTTCCTGGCAACATGCCACATTCTCTCATCACTTCTAAGATAAGGAGGTCTTACTTATGCCCAGGGTTAAGTGCCTTTGAACACATTGTTCTTACCTTTACTTTTAAAACGTCTCAAAGCTCTTTCAAAAAGTATAGTAAATTCTTCTTTTGTTGGTTATTCTTGTCATGCTCTATTAAGATGTATACTTTACCTTACAGTATTAAAAGATATTGTTGAGGTTCTGATTCTTTATATTTATACTAATTTAATAAATGACTATTCAGCTTCTATTTTGTTTGTCAAAATTTCATTTTTCTTTTTCATCTGTTTTTGAGCTCCTGGCTAAATGTGAAGTAAACTGTCAGTTCAGAACCAATGCAGCTTTTAAGAATGGATGAATTAATAAAGGTTATGAGGATACATTCATTAGCATTTACAATCGAAAGTCTGTAGTGTTCTTCTGTTGGTTCATATAATATGCTGGCAAAAATTATAGATAATGGCTTTACCTATAAAATTAAGACAATGATGCTTTTAATTTTTTTTTGTTTTTAATTAACACAGTAACTGTACATATTTATGAGGTGCAGTATGATGTTTCAGTCCATGCATACATTGTGTGATGATCAAATCAGGACAATGACACTTTGATGGGCTTTTTAGGTGACACCTTGAAAAGTCATAAACATGCACTGAACTGTAATAGGCAGTGTTTGCTGTAAAATATCCATTTCCAGGACATTGTCCATTACTTCTTCCCCCTTCCTTTCTGGACCACAGGGTTGCTCCTCATATTATTTTCTTGTTCTCTTTCTGGAACAATGAATAACATATGGCAAGTTATCAGCCTCCCTCAGGTTCCAGTGTTCACTGAAGCTGTGATTCTCTTGCCAGATTATGTTGTCTGTATCTCTTTTAGTCGCTTTTATATTCTTCTTGCTTCACAACTTGTAAAGATACACCAATGGATACCCATTGGTGCCCATAGACCAACACTGGGCTGATGACCTGCGTGGTGGTTAGTTTTCACTTTTCTTTCTCCTGATTCAGTGCAGGCAAGGAAATTGAGCAAGAGCCAGGACATGTGGCAGCCCTTAAGTTTCTTCCAAATTTTATGGGCTTGGGATCTTATGTGGAGTCCACTCTTCTCTCTATCACTGGCTTTGACATCATAGAATTTACACTACAACTCTACCCTTGAAACTTGGGAATTGCTTATTATTGAGGTCACTGGAGAAGTTTGCTTATTGATTCTGAAGCTATTTGGTAACAATTCAGTGTGTAATGTAGAAACCTCATCTCCTAAATCCTGTCATGTGTGCTCTCTTTTACACACCAGCGTGTAGTTTTTCTTGTGGTATATGCCAGCACCTTTTCTCAGCATGCCCTCATCTAGACATGCCTCTCCTTGTGCCAGACACTAGTATACTCTATTAATTTAATATTCTTCAGTCTACAGTTATGTGGCTGTGCGAGTTATGCCTATTTTTTTCCGTTCATCTAAAAGATAGCTTTATATTATTATAAATAGAATGCACGTTTAGATGAAAATACAATGTTCATTAGGTATACCATTACAAATCACTGGCCTCTGGCCATGCTTCTCTAATGGTGTAATTTCCATACCCCCAGGGATATGGTTATGTATCCTGTCTTGATTTTGAAGGCTATAATTGGAAGCACATGTCTTTGACTGGATACCATATATCAATAGCCTTCCTCCACTCTGCCAGAAGAGATGCACCATGCAATACAGTATCAAAGGAAACTCAATGAATTATTCTCTTATTTGAGACATATTTAGTCTGTGCTGATACTAGCTCATTGCTAGATTTGAAAATCAAACCTTAGGCTAAGACTGAGAGGTCTTAGGAGGGCAACCTTAGTGCTAAATAGATGAGATAAAAATTATAGAGTAGAAAGGGCTCACTTCAGTCATCTGCATGGCAAAACCAGCCACCAAATATAACATACATAAACCAGAGTATCTTATCAGTCACATGAATTTAGTTTATTTACATTACAATTTTCCAGATATGTCTGAACTGATTTGTGAATTTTCAGTGAAAAAGTTGCACTTGTTTCTCTATTTACCCTCATTTAGAAGCCATCATTTGTGAACAGGTGGTCTGGTTATGTTCAAGAAAAGTTTGTTACAAATAAACAAACACCAAATTCTGTAGTGGTTACTTGGCTTGGAGCATGAGTTTTTACAGTTTATTGATGATCATTTACTATGGTTATTGTTAGTTTTCCTTCATGTACAAATGTACTGCTAAGCAATACCCAATGAAATTATTTTAAGTGAAAAAATGTCTATTAATGAATAGTAAAAACTGAAATATGTTTTGTATTTATATATAAATGATTCTGCTTTCTCTTTTTTGAATTATAAATTCTTAGACTGCATAAAAAAATTCAAATTTAAACATTTTTATTTATTTCACTTTTTGTTTGAATTCTATAGTTCTCACTATAGAAGTTAAAAACATCGCTTTTGGAGTTGTACTTGTTTTTATGGAAGGTTCATGTAGAATTCCAGCAAGTCTGCAATGCCTTGTGGAAGACCTGTCTCTAACATTGGTGCTCTGTGCTGTAGGGAGGCACGGTGGGGACCTTTCTAATAGTAATGTGGATGATAGAGTTTACTGGAATACTGGAAATTATGTGGAAGACAGTGGGTGTGGTTCCTTCATGATCAGTGCCAGGATCACAGATGTCATGTGCCTTTGTTCAGAGGACGTATTTGTGACAGCTGACCAAACCACCTTATGTAAAGGAGGCTGAGTCCTTATTCCCTGCCCTTTTACCCTCCATTCCAGGGCTAGCCAGCACGAGCCAGAAAAGGTCTCTTCTAACCAAGCAGAAGGCTTTTTGTTTTTTAAATATAGAAAATGACTTCAGAATGGTTGACATTCAATAACTAAAATACTATATTTTTCCAAATGCTTGATTATGGATTGTTTTAAGCTACATGAAATTAGGCTAAATGATAAAAGCTTCCTTAAAGGTTAACTCACACTGTGGCTAAAAAAGAGGATGTGCATATAATTTAGTTATAATAGAAAATAAATATATATTATAAATGTAAGTGTTTCTTAGGCAAATTTGAGGGAATACACAAGATGACTAAATTTGTGGAACTGATGTATCCAGTAAAAACTTACAAGTCCTTTGATCAGTGTTTCCTTACACATTTCATGTCATGGATCACACATAAAATGATAGAATGATGCATAATCAGCTAATGGGTACAATGTACATTATTCAGTTGATGGGTACCCTAAAAACCCTGGCTTGACTTCTTTGTGATCTATGAATATAACAATATTGCTAATGTTATCCATAAATTTGTACAAATAGAAAGGAAAAAACAATTATAATATTTCTCTGCTACACTAGAATAAACAGACAAGGCAACTGAGATCAAAATCTGGGGTGGTTGGCTGCCCCTATCCTAAGAGTTGAGGGGACTGATATCTGTGTATGCCCTTAGGCTGTGGATTTCTTTCTTTCCTTCTCTCCTTTCTTCCCTTATCATAATTTATTTCAGAAGATCAGTAGGAAAAAAAAAGATATACCTTTTATCCTTGGATTTTCCATTGATTTCCAGGAGTAAAATTTAGGCTAATTTTTATTTTTATTTTTATTTTTATTTTATTTTTTGAGACGGAGTTTCACTCTTATTGCCCAGGCTGGGGTGCAATGGCACAATCTTGGCTCACTGCAACCTCTATCTCTCGGGTTCAAGCAATTCTCCTGCCTCAGCTTCCTAAGTAGCTGGGATTATAGGCACCCGCCACCACACCCGGCTAATTTTTGTATTTTTAGTAGAGATGGGGTTTCGCCATGTCAGCCAGGCTGTTATCAAACTCCTGACCTCAGGTGATTCATCTGCCTTGGCCTCCCAAAGTGCTGGGATTACAGGCGTGAGCCACCGTGCCCTGTCAGGCTAAATATTCTTAATTTCAGACCTTCTGTTTCTATCAACAGATGTTTTGTTGGTTTAAAACAAAAAGCTCTTCTTTAAAACCAAATCTAACTATGCTTTGGTGAGCCCACCATGCCTAGCAGAATACCATTGGCCTGATCAGTATTCACATGATAGTAACTGATGCTGAAAACAACACTAATAACCCCAAAGTTGGAAAGGACAGTAATGTGCTGAAAAATCTACAGTGAACTTCAGCTACACTTGCCCAAAATTCAGCTGATGTATTTTTTTGCTATTTTGAATCATAAGCATGGACAAATTCATTCTCTGCCAAGGTTCAAAGTTGGGTGACCTTAAACTTTGTATTTTATTATATATATTAGTTCCTATGTATTAGCTCTTACAGATATTTGAAATCCCTTCTTTTCTTTTTCTTTTTTATTATTTTCTTTTTATTTTATTTTATTTATTTATTTTTTATTATTATACTTTCAGTTCTAGGATACATGTGCATAACGTGCAGGTTTGTTACATATGTATACTTGTGCCATGTTGGTGTGCTGCACGCATCAACTCCTCAGCACCCATCAATTCGTCATTTACATCAGGTATAACTCCCAATGCAATCCCTCCCCCCTCCCCCCTCCCCATGATAGGCCCCGGTGTGTGATGTTCCCCTTCCCGAGTCCAGGTGATCTCATTGTTCAGTTCCCACCTATGAGTGAGAACATGCAGTGTTTGGTTTCTTTTCTTATTTCTTTTCTATCTTCTCCTTTCCTCCCCATTTCCTTCCCTGCTCTTCTTCCTTTCTCCCTCTTTTCTTTCTTTTTCCAGAGTTTCTGAAGTTTTAAGGCAGCCCTGAAAGACAAGAGAAATGGAAAGGCCAAGTGTTTGAGATGTGATATGTGCAGGGAAATAATTATAAATATGGCGTTCTTTATGTTTCTCTTCATGTTTCTTCCTTTTTGTCTTTTTATTTCAGAAAGTTAAAAATATTGAGTTCATTAAGAATGACTTTCATGTGGTTACCTTCTGTTGTAATAAAAAATTCATAAAGATGGAAAGTTATCCAGAAATGGAGTTTTATTTAGAATATGAATCAGGTTAATGTTTTCAGTCTATGTTTTAATTAGCAAGGGTAACCCTTGGCCATGATTTAGATTCATCTGGTTTCTGTTCTTCAAACATTTTACATTTAGTAACCTCTAGAAGTTATTATTCATTTATTTGATTTATAAAATGCACTCGTCACCCTGGCCTCTGGGTGTATTTACAACAGTGATGCAAATTTAATTAATACAACATTGCTTGGTTTTCCCCAGCAAGTGGATTTCCTCACCCGCCTCCTGTAGCCACCATGAATCAGGATAAGAGCCAGCTTGAACAGATGGACCATGCAACTGGACTTTAAAAGAGAAATGTAAATTGTTGATGTACTGGGAGGGGAAGTGAGTCTGTACAAAATACCTTTCTCTTGCTGGCTAAATGGAGAATGGATGGAAGCTCCAACAAGGACATGTTATTTGACCTACCTAGCTGTGAGGTAGTGTGGAGAAAAATATGAAAACGTTGCTTAAGTTATGCCTTACTCTTCCCCCCTCAAAAGATCCAGGACAACAAAAATTTAAGATGGCTTTTTGTTTGTGTCAGACCTCAAGTTATAGTGAATGGAGGGTAATAATCTGGTTAGATGCACACATATGAAGTCATCCGTGCTTGATTTACATCTGTATTTTTCACAGGTTTCTCATATGTAAAATGGAAATAAAATATACCGAATTCATTGGATTGTTGTGTGGATTTAATGAGACAGTGTGTACAAAGTGTCTCTCAAGAAGTGGCACGTAGAAAGAGCTCAATAAATATTCGTTGTAGGTTTTCATGGTATTTATAATTAAAAAGTTGCCTGGCTTAGAGGATGCCTAAGTGACTAGTTTTTGGACCCTATAACTCACATTAAAATAGAAGTAATATGCTTCCACTATTGAAATGTTTCCCTGACTAATGAATGTTGATGAACATTTCTGGAGAAACTCACTGTGGTACTACCAACATACAGTGAGCTAATGGACAGGAGGATTTTCTCCTTGGTTGGTTATGGTGTTGCCAAAACAGAAGCACAAAATCTCTGGACCACACAGCGTGGGTGAACTATGCTTATCACCCTTCTCAGCCATTTGCATATTCCTGTCTACCCCAGAAGAGAGAGAGATTATATATAAGCATAAGTATTCCATTAATTGCTCAACAATAGGAGTCAGTTTCATAAGATGATAATTTGGGGCTACGGGGAATATAGTAATGAGTGAGAAACTTTGGAAGACATTTATTTTATACTGTGAGACATTTATTGTATTCCGAGGCAAAAGCTGCTTCTAGTCCCAGTGTTTCCCCTATAGCTCCGTTTTGTCTCTGCAGGGGGTACACGTCTGTTTCAGCCATCTCAGCTCTAGAGGACTTCATGGAAATTGAGCCAGTCCTAAGACAAAGTCCATAGCCTGTGGTTGATCTGGTAGTATCAGTGGGACGATGAAAGGAGTGTGCATCATCACAGCATTCATGCCATTGTTACTTACCTTTTGGTTTGTCTAGTAACTTGGGTATAAGATTCTATTTCAACATGACACATTAAAAAGGAAAAAAATTAAATAATTGTGCCTTTGTTTACTTAACTCCAAAATATTCATTTAGAAAGAGAAAATAGAGCTTGTCTGGTTGTTCACTTATTAAGCGAATGAATTTTCACTTTTTAAACTACATATTTTTGTTTATCTAGCAATAGTCCTATTTTCTCCTACATCATTAAAATACATAGTCTACTTGCATCAGTAATATCTCATGAAAATTCTATGGTTTCCTACCAGGTGGCATTAGGATTTTACTGGGGTATGAATTTAACTTGTTCTTTCTTCCCCATGCAAAATTGGGTGGAATTGACTTAGATGGATTTTGTCAGCGCTTTGAAACCCCAAGGGAGCTTAGGGCCCTTTTCTGTTCTTATCCAAAGGATTACTCAGTCACCAACACACCACATTCCCCACTCAGGAGGAGAGAGTGGTGCTCTGGATTGACCAAAATGGCAACCCACGCAGAAAAAGAAGGCTCTTTCTTTTCTCATGAGTGTAGATAAAGTAGGTCTGGAAGCAGCTTCTTTGAATCTCTCCCCTTCTCTCACTCCAGCGATAGCTCTGGGATATGTAGAATGGGAATGCACACTCTAGACAGTAAAGACGAGATTCTCTGACACTTCCCCCTCTTGACTCATTTCACTTCTTGGCCCTTCCCCTAGATGAACAGATTAGAGATTTGGCGTGTGGTTCTGGGCATTGCATTGAAGTTAACTTCCTTAGATCCGCCTGGGAAGTTGTGTTCCACTGTGGGTGTAGGCCATCTCACTGGAATTCTATAATGGAATTAGAATGCTTTTTAGTAGTAAAGATTTCACTGGCCCTGGTCATAGTCATTTAAGAATCTTTCATTAAGATGTGGCTGGTGAGGAGCAGAATTGGGATATTCCATGGCCTGTAGCCAAATACCATCTTTTAATGTAACCCACATATCCTCATCTATTGCTATTTCAATAATGAACCTCAACTCCTACTTGAGTAGGGTCGATCAGGGTTTTTTCAATGCCACTGTTTGGGAACATAAGACTAAAATTCACTGATAATTATTTTCTCTTGCTCAATATTATGCCAAATGTGGTTGGTCACATCATTTGATTTCCATAATCTCTATCTGCATAGACCATGGGGCTTATTACTTATACAAAGAACATTGTATATTTGAACCCACAAAGAAACAAACCAGTTGGGAGGATTTTTATTAGGATGGAAATATCTGCAACATCTAGCCATCTAAATGTGCATTGCATCTCTTGGGGAGTGTCTGGAGTGCCTGCCACGTGCTCATTCTCAGAAGGAGCAGCATTGAATTGCATGTGAAAGAAATTGTGGAAAACTTTCCTTTTGGAGTTTAAAATTTTGTGACACTCTCAAATCCCATGGAAGACAGAAGAAAGATTATATAAATTTATGGAACAAAATATATTTGAATTTATCCCATGTCTAACAACATAAGTATGAGGTAAAAAAACATCCGTATGTCTCCCAAAATGCATTTCTGTAACAAACACTAGTTGGGAAAGAATGTGACCCTTCTAGGATTCTAGTCCAGACACTTATTGTAAAATAGGGTAATCAGATGTATTGGGAATTCTCAAATTCTTTGGGGTACAGTTGAGTTGTGGTTTTTAGTTAAAATGTTCAGTGGAATGCTGAGATGAATTCTGTCCTGTATCTTTCTGTCAGCAAGAGGTTTCCCACCATGTGTATTGGAACTAGGCCTGTTATTCTTATTAATTCTTTTGCTAGTACAGTAGCACTATGTTAATTCTGACAGGCTGGTCAGGGTCATATTTGTTTCTAGCCAACTGCATTTTTTGATTCTCAGGCAGTAGACAAGTGGGAAACTGGAGAAGAATGGTGTTATAGCTGCCTTTCATTTAATTTTCATTATTGTTAGGTATTTACATCCATTAGCATGTGTGGTCCCCAGAATATGTAATTGTACATTGGATGCGGTGCTATTCTTTTATGGTCTGCAGGAGAACACATAGTTATGGAAAATATGATACAATTCTTTATGCCCTAGTGGGGGGAAACAGTGAAACTCACATAGAAGTGAAACTTCATGTTTTTCAAGTGAAACTTACATAGAAGCTTAACGTATAAAAAAGGTAAAAGTGAAGCTGTGCTATTAGATCCAAGGAGGTAGAGGGGTCTGCTGTGTCTACTTGACTTGCTTTCCTTGTGTTGTCCTAAGAAAAATTTTTTCCTAAGTAAATCACAGTATCTTGAAAGCAAGTGAAATTGCTGAAGTTAATGTTGACAATATTACTTGTTTACTTATGATTGAGTAGAAAACATTATTTATTTATGTTAACAATATTATTTAGTCATTTAACAAATATATATTGAAAGCCCAGTATGTGCCAGACTCATTCTGAAGATGATGATAGCATAGTAATAAATAATCATTGAAAATGTATTGCATTTATCAGGGGTAAATAATCTCAATTCTCTTAATCCTATTAGAGAAGTACTATTAACATCTTAAATTTACAGTTGAAATAACTAAGGCTTAGAGGAGCTAAGTACTGTGTTTGAGGTCCCATGAGTAGCAAATCAGAGAGCTGGAGATTTTTACTCTGGTAGTTTGATTCTAATCCCAAACTCTTAGACATCATGCTCCCTATAATATCAAACACTGATTAAAGGCTTACTATGCTCCAGGCTAAGCACTCTTATATATATTCTCTTTTAATTCTCTCAGTATTCTTTTGTGCAGACACTATTGTCATTACTCCCAATTTTATGTTTAAGGAAACTGAAGCAAACAAAAAATTAAATAATCTCCCTAAGGTCACACATCAGGTAATGGCAGAGTTAAGATATAAACCCCCAAAGCATATATATGCTCTTAAATATGATTCTTTAACAAACAAGAATAGTCCATGGTCTTAGGAAGCTTATAGTAGGTCTAGTTTAGATATGGGCATGCAAATTAAAATTTTCTCATAGAAAGACCATATCCTCAATGGAAGCGTAGGCAAAAATTTTAGAAAATGTTAATCTTAGCCTAGTGCCCTACTGGCTCTCTCCTTATCTTTAACCTACGAAAAACATTTATGGATACCCTTTCACCATCTCTAGGATTCCTCTATGTTCTGTCTCCCACCCTTCACTTAAACCTTTGGCTAGATTTTGGCTTGGTTTGTCTGGTTCTCCTCATATTGGTTTGTACCCACATTCCACTCTTTGGCTACGTCTCAGAAATACACGTACTTTAACAATCCGCCTGCTCTTAGGAGCCTGCTGCAACTTTTCTCTCCTTCTCTGACCTCTCCGCAAATGCATGTTCTGTAGCCTGCCCCTGTGCTATACCCTCTCCTTGGATGAAACACTCCACCCTGGGACAGCAATTTGAGTAAGCTTTCTGACTGGGCTGTTGCTTCTCAGAGTAATGGACCAACAACATAGTTATCCTCTGGGAGCTTCTAAGAAATGCAGAATCTTTGGCCTCGCCTTAGACCTACTAATAAGTCTGAATCTCAGTAAGATCCCAGGAGATTTGTATCCTTGAGAGGCACTGGACTAGGAGGTGAGATCTTACTGGAGATTGGAGGGAGTTCACGTTCATTTGGCGCTGTCAGTGAAGCTCTCACAGTGGAGAGACACTGTGTTTTTTCAATGATTTTAGAGGAATGAATAGGGGTTTTCCAAGGAGGCGAAGGAGAAATTTTATGATGGGAAAATAGTACGTGCAAAGACATAATTGGGGAACTATTAGTTCCATTTTTTTTTTTTTTCCTGTAGCATATCGCGTGAAAGAGAGAAGTGCGCATAGTGGTTTTAAAACATGGTTACAAATTCTTTGACACTCCTCTAATCAAGGATCCCATGAATCTGAGTGGGCTTGTGACTGCCTTGTCCAGTAGAGTGTGGTAGAAGTGATATTACTTCCAAAGCTAAACTGTAAAAGGCCCTGCAGTTTTGACTTGCTCATAGAACCCTGTGCTGCCATATAGGATGTTTAAATAAACTGAGGCTGTTATGCTCATATGCATTAGAATTCATTGAAGCATTTAAAATAGGGAAATAGGATATTTGCAAGACAATTGGTGAGGTAAATTAGTTAAAAAGCTATTTCAGGAAGTTAGAGGGAAATTAGTTATAAGGCTTTAGACTAGGGAAGTGTTTGTTTGAATGAAGAGAGTAAATGTGAAAATTGACTTAGGAAGTAAAATTTGCAGGACTTGAGGTTAAGGCAAAATATTATTTTATTTGGATGAATGGATCATGAGTATTTTTTTATTTTTTATTTTTTATTTCTTTGAGACAGAGTCTCACTCTGTCACCCAGGCTGGAGTGCAATAGTATGATCTTGGCTCATTGCAATCTCACTCTCCCAGGTTCAAGCAATTCTCATGCCTCAACACCTGGAGTAGCTGGGATTACAGGCATTTGTCACTACACCCAGCTAATTTTTGTATTTTTAGTAAAGGCTGGGTTTCACCATGTTGACCAGGCTGGTCTCAAACTCCTGACCTCAAGTGATCTGCCCGCCTAGGCCCCCAAAGTGTTGGGATTACAGGCGTGAGCCACTGAGCCCAGCCAGTATTGTCATTGGAACATAGGAAGAGAGGGAGATGCTTCGTGGGAAGAGAATGAGTATGTTTCAGAACACATTCAATTAGATGTATAGACAACAGTTGAGTTTTTATTGGGACTAATTAATGCATAGGTCACAATATAAAATGTATTCTCTCCTTGATGCCAATTCTGAACAATTGCTGGTGGCTGTCTGGAAGGTTGAGTTGAGGATTCTCGGGGTGGTCTTGGCTTGATGGGAGGAAGAGGAATTATCAGTGTTTGTCTTGATGTTTGTCTGGAGCCAGCCCAAGTAATGTGATCATTGGTCTAATGTATATTTTCCCACTTTGATGTTATGGTATGAGGTGTTGATAAGTGATTCTACTTAGAAGTAGTGATAATCAAATGAAGGTACCATGGGGAACACCAACTTTTATTTCTTATGAAACCTTCCAGTACTTTGTAGTATGATGAAGTCTGCAAATAGGTTTATCTAACCCATCACCATTCATGGAATGATGTTATGTGAGGACCAACCCACTATGGTCCTGGAGAGTTTGGCAATGATGATGGAGTAGGCTTCCTTGCATGTGAAAGCAATAGGAAGAAGTAGAATCATGAATTATAGAATTGGAAAGAAATGTGTTTTGTCATTCCAGCCGTCTCATTTTACTGAGAAGGAGATCGAAGCTTGAGATATGCCTTGCTTGAGATCACTTAGCTATATAAGCTTTGCAATCACTTTCAAATCTATATAATTTGATGTAAATTTTTCTTATTAGGGACAGCCAGAACAGGAAGCCAGTCTAACTGCACTGTGATGACATTGGCTTATGATGAACTGGATTGATTGCACAGCAGATAGAAACTGCTATGTAACTGCCCAGGGTGAAGCAAGGATTCATCCCACATTGAGGAAATATATTCCCACTCATGACTCTCAGAAGCTGGTCTTCTGCTCGCTGTTGAGCCTAGAAGATACCTTCAAATTTTCAGGAAAGAAGAGATGACTGGGAGAGTTTCCAGAATGGTGGTTTTTGTAACATCTGTAGCCTCAGAACTTAAGAAGAGCAAGCATAAAATGTGTTTTTGCAAATGTTTTTCATGGATTTAAGACCTAAGCTGTTTAACAGATTGTCTTGCTTAAGAAATATGACTTATTTTAGCTGACAAGATGGATTTTATGAACTGATTGATCCCAGCTGCCAACTGTCAAAGCCAGAGGATGTTCCAAATTGGCAGTCCCCAAAGACCTGGAGTGGATTGATTTAAGGTGGGGAAAGGAAGATTTGGAGGTGGAGAAAATAGAGTTTTATAAAACTAAAGTGATTTTGAAACTATTTGAAACACAAATATCTATTAGAACACAAAAAAATTAAAATAATTCAAGCTTCATTCTACTTTGTGAGCTGTTCTAATACCTTCTAAGGTTGTAGGTGCCCTCTTCACCTTTTGTTTGCTTCTCATTGGACTTTTAATAGTAAATAGCACAAAGGATAGAGATATATATCCAAGATTTTATGTATGTGTAAAATCTTCACAGCTTCAAAGTTTGAATTGTGTACTTTCTGAAGAAGGAACTATGTTTCGAGTTCATGAAATTATTCTCTTTATTTTGACAAATTACCAAGCATCTACATTTTAAGAAAGACATGGTGAGGCCTTTTGCTTGGATAGATTCTTGAGATGGTAAATGAGGCAGCTGTTTGAAATTCAATTTTTAAATTTTATTGTGATATCTAAGTCCATCTTTGAGCACATTATTGATATTAACATGCTAATAATGCTGTTAATAATGCCACCTATTGGCTAGGCAACTTTAGCTCTTTGTGCCTTACATCCTATGATGGTACTTATCTCATGGAGTTGTAAAGATAAAATGAGTTAACCCATGCAAAGTGCTTAGAATAATGCTGGTTTCATAATTAATGCTTTAGAAGTATTATTACAATGACAAATTATAACAGTGTGGGGGTAATGCTATAGATGTTGCTGATCAAGTACCTAATAAGCTTCTCCATTAGCTGCTAAGGTGTAGGTTAGCCAAAAAGATCATTTGTTGTTGTCCAGAGGTTCACATGCCTAGTCTTTTAAACAGTGTTTAGGAGAGATCATCTCTGATGGGTCAAATTGTATGATGAGACTACAAATGTATAGTTTATGCATATTGATTTTCCATTTGCAAGTGGGTTTTGTAGTTGAAGTTGCCATGGTACTGGGTTTCATTGAGGCACTGAATTATGAATTTATGCTCTCATCATAGCATAAGCTTCCAAAGCACCAATTAGGCAACTAATTATTTGGATTGGTGATATCTTTTTTATCTGCCTTCTTATTGCTTAAAGGTAATGACCATCTCTCTTAATTTACATGGCCTCAATGGAAGAAAAGTCAAACTCTTTTGACAATGAATTAGGTTAACAATGAGGAGCATTGTCAGCACTACTAAGCTAGATACTGTAAGTTCTGAAGGGAAAATACAAAATGACAGATGACTTCTTTCACTTTCCTCAAAGAAAAGTTTCAGTGAAGGGAAAATCTTACCAAATATAATTGGACAATAAATATTTTAAGAAACCAAAGCATCTGGAGACCCATTTCCCAGAAGAAAGAAAGTACCCTGTATTAAGTGAGAGGTAGCATTACGTGAGTCAGTTAATATAAATAAATTAATGATTGACTATTAAAAGTTTATAATCTGAATTTTATTATTCAAAATATAACTAATAAAAATGAAAACATGATGTAATTGTTAGGAGTATCATGACATAATCAGACAGGCATTGGTTCAAATTGTACTTAGTCACTTTTTAAACCTGTGACTCTGGGCTTATTACAAATGTCTTTGTACCTCATCATGTAGATAATATATATTTGGTAGGGATTACTGTATTATTTGGAGTGAAGCAAAGTCAAATTCTGAGAATATGACTAAGTGTATTTTGTTATTTAAATATAATGTCTGGGCTCAGTTTAAGCTTACTCGAGCAGAGAAACCATAATACTTGGAACAGTCAAGGCAATATTTTGAATCCAAAACTTTCTAGTCTCCTCTTCCTTCCAGGAAAGGGTATTGTCAGGAATAGGAAAATCAAACCAATGAAGGGTTGTCTATGTCCATTGTTAAAGGGCTTAGATGGAATTATTTCTGATAGGCACCATGAAGAAGACCAGATGATTCTACTACCCTTTCCAAAAATATTTCATATAAGAAACATCAGAAGAAAACATAGTAAATCTACAAAAATAAAGATTAGTTGCGTACTATGTACTAGATATTATACCAAGTAATTTACATTTTGTGACTTTATTGAATGGATACTATTATTAGCAATGTATAAGAGGTGAAGAAACAAAGGCTCAGAGTGATTAAGTTTCTAGGCTTACAGAGCTAGTAAGCTACAGAATTAGGATTCAAACCTATGTTGGACTCTCTGCTATATTTGGGTATGCCAAATAATGGTTATTGTGTACTCAAATTTTAGATATTCAAAGAAAAGAAATCTACAGGTTGGAATGATCTGGTAAGTCTCAACCAAGGAGGTATGAAGTTATCTGTGTTCTGAAAAGCAAGTAGGAGAGTATTTCAAGTGGGAGGATGACAGCAGGATAAATACAGATGTGTGAAGCTTCACAATACATTCTTGCATTAATTAGTTGACCAGTTTGACTCAAAGAGATTATTCTGTAAGGTGAGCATTCAAAGATAAGATTTTCTTTTAAATAGCTTTATTACTGGGGGGTGAGGCCAAGATGGCTGACAAGAAGCAGCGGCCTTTACTAGAAGCAGTGGTGTTCACAGGCTCCCATTTTAAAAAACATAATAAGCATGTGAACCCTTCAACAGCAACCAAGGCATCCAGGTTCTCTCATCAACATTGACTAGAAGGTTGGTATGACCCACGGAGAGAAGGAACAGTGTGGTGCAGCGGCCCACCTGAGAGCCACAGGGGCAGGGGAACCCCCTCCCCGCAGCCAAGGGAGGTGGTGAGCGTGCTATCCAGCTGGGGAAACTGTGCTTTTTCCATGGACTGTGCAACCCACGGATTGGAAGATCCCACTCATGAACCCACACCACTGGTGCTGAGCGTCCCAACCCTGGAATGTGCAGATTCTTACAGCCTGTCAGCTGGAATCTGCTTAAGCCTACCAAACTCCCAGGGGAAGGGGCGACTAGTGCTGGCTGCCACTGCCTACTGTCTAAGCCTTTTGAGCTCCTTGAGGGAGAGGCAGGAGCCAGCACAGGGACTGGAAACTGCCTAACACACTAAGCTCCCTGGGCAGGCAGAAGGGCAGCACCCATTTCAGTAGCTCTAGGCTGTGCTTTTTCCCCTGCTGGGGCCAGGGAAGCTGAACGGCCTGGTCCCATCACTTGTCCCCATAGCTCAACACAACTGCTGTGGCAGGCGCGGGCAGAGTGCCTCTTAAGGCCTAAACCTAACCCATCTTTCCTCATTGGGTGGGGCTTCCCTGCAGGATCTCCAATAACTATAGCTAGAGGCTCAGGTAGGGAATTTGGATATCCCTGGGCCTGAGCCCCTGGATAATAACAATTTAAAAAGCTAGAGAGGCAAGAGTAAACTAATCCAAAAGCTAGCAGAAGACAAAAAATAACTAAGATCAGAGAAGAATTGAAGAAATAACTAAGATCAGAGAAGAAATAACTAAGATCAGAGAAGAAGGAGATAGAGACATGAAAAACCCTCCAAAAAGTCAGCAAATCCAGGAGCCAGTTTTTTGAAAAAACTAACAAAATGGATAGAACACTAGCTAGACTAATAAGAAGAGAGAGAAGAATCAAATAGACACAATACAAAATGATAAAGGGGATATCACCGCTGATCTCACAGAAATACAAACTACCATCAGGGAATACTATAAACACATCTACGCAAATAAACTAGAAAATTTAGAAGAAATGAATGAATTCCTAGACACACAGACCCTACAAAGACTAAGCCAAGAAGAAGTTGAAACTCTGAATAAATCAATAACAAGCTCTGAAATTGAGGCAGTAATTAATAGCCTACCACCCAAAAAAGGCCCAGGACCAGACGGATTCACAGCTGAATTCTACCAGAAATACAAAGAGGAGGTGGTACAGTTCCTTCTGAAATTATTCCAAACAACTGAAAAGGAGGGACTCCTCCCTAACTCATTTTATGAAGCCAGCATCATCCTGATATCAAAACCGGGAAGAGACACAACAAAAAAAGAATACTTCAGGACAATATCCCTGATGAACATTGATGTGAAAATCCTCAATAAAATACTGGTAAACCGAATCCAGCAGCACATCCAAAAGTTTATCCACCACGATCAACTTGTCTTCATCCCTGGGAAGCAAGGTTGGTTCAACATATGCAAATCAATAAATGTAATCCATCACATGAACAGAACCAAAGACAAAAACCACATGATTACCTCAATAGAAGGAGAAAAGGCCTTCGATAAAATTCAACATTGCTTCATGTTAAAAACTCTCAATAAACTAGGTATTGATGGAACATATCTCAAAATAAGAGCTATTTATGACACACTCAAAGCCAATATCAGTGAATGGGCAAAAACTGGAAGCATTCTCTTTGAAAACTGGTACAAGATGAGGATGCCCTCTCTCACCACTGCTATTTAACATAATATTGGAAGCTCTGGCCATGACAGTCAGGCAAGAGAAAGAAATAAAGTGTATTCAAATAGGAATAGAGGAAATAAAGTTGACTCTGTTTGCAGATGACACGATTTTATATTTAGAAAACCCCATCATCTCAGCCCCAAAACTCCTTGAATTGATAAGCAACTTCAGCAAAGTCTCAGGATACAAAATCAATGTGCAGAAATCACAAGCATTCCTATACAGCAGTAATAGGCAAGCAGAAAGCCAAATCATGAATGAATACCAATCACAATTACTGCAAAGAGAATAAAATACTTAGGAATACAGCTAACAAAGGATGTGAAGGACCTCTTCAAGGAGAACTACAAACCACTGCTTAAGGAAATGAGAGGACATAAACACGTGGAAAAACATTCTGTCCTCATGGATAGGAAGAATCGATACCATGAAAATGGCCATACTGCCCAATGTAATTTATAGTTTCATTGCTATTCCTATCAAACTATCATTGATGTTCTTCACAGAATTAGAAAAAACTATTTTAAATTTCATATGGAATCAAAGAAGACCCTGTATAGCTGAGACAATCCTAGGCCAAAAAGAACAGAGCTGGAGGCATCATGATACCCGACTTCAAACTACACTGCAAGATTACGGTAACCAAAACAGCATGGTACATATAGACCAGACATGTAGACCAGTGGAGCAGAACAGAGACCTCAGAAATAACACCACACATCTACAACCATCTGGTCTTCAACAAACCTGACAAAAACAAGCAGTGAGGGAAACAAGCAATGAGGGAAAGCAATGAAAGAAACCATCACTATTCAGTAAATGGTGCTGGGAAAACTGGATAGCCATATGCAGAAAACAGAAAGTGGACCCCTTTCTTACTTACACCTTATAAAAAAAATAAGATGCATTGAAGACTTAAATGTAAAACCGCAAACCATAAAAACCCTAGAAAAAAACCTAGGCAATACCATTCAGGACATAGGCATGGTCAAAGATGTCATGACAAAATGCCAAAAGCAATTACAACAAAAATCAAAATTGACAAATGGGATGTAATTAAACTACAGAGCTTCTGCACAGCAAAAGATGCTAGCATCAGAGTGAACAAGCAACCTACAGAATGGGAGAAAATGTTTGCCATCTACCCATCTGACAAAGGTCTAATATCCAGAATTTACAGGGAACTTAAACATATTTACAAGAGAAAAAACAACCCCATCAAAAGGTGGGCAAAGGATATGAACAGACACTTCTCAAAAGAAGACATTTATGTGGCCAAGAAACATATGAAAAAAAGCTCAATATCACTGATCATCAGAGAAATGCAAAACAAAACCACAATGAGATACCATCTCACACCAGTCAGAATGGTGATTATTAAAAAATGAGGAAACAATAGGGTGCTGGTGAGGCTGTGGAGAAATAGGAATGCTTTTACACTGATGGTGGGGATGTAAATTAGTTCAACCATTGTGGAAGATAGTATGGCGATTCCTCAAGGATCTAGAACCAAAAATACCTTTTAATCCAGGAATCCCATTACTATGTATATACCCAAAGGAATAGAAATCATTCTATTATAAAGACAAATGCACACATATATTTGTGGCAGCACTATTTATCATAACAAAGACGTGAAACCAACCCAAATGCCCATCAATGATAGACTGGATAAAGAAAATGTTGTATGTATATACCATGGAATACTATGCAGCCTTATAAAGGGATGAGATCATGTCCTTTGCAGGGACTTGGATGAAGCTGAAGTCTGTCATCCTCAGCAAACTAACATGGGAACAGAAAACCAAACACCACATGTCCTCACTCATAGTGGGAGTTGAACATTGAGAACACATGGACACAGGGAGGGGAAACAATATGTACTGGGGCCTGTTGGGGGGTGGGGAGTGAGGGAAGGGACCTTAGAGGGCTTATCAATAGATGCAGCCAACCACCATTGCACAGGTACATCTGTGTAATAAACCTGAACATTCTGCACATGTATCCTGTTTTTTATTTTTTAGAAGAAATTTTTAAAAAGCTTTATTGAGATATAGTTGACATATCTATATGTAATACACAGTGAATAGCTAATGTGTACTAATAAGGATTTTTTTTTTTTTTTTGAGATGGAATCTCGCTCTGTTGCCCAGGTTGGAGTGCAGTGGCACAATCTTGGCTCGCTGCATCCTCTACCTCCCAGGTTCAAGCGATTCTACTTCCTTAGCCTCATGAGTAGCTTGAATTACAGGCATACACCACCATGCCTGGCTAATTTTTGTGCTTTTTTAGTAGAGACAGGGTTTCACCATGTTGGCTAGGCTGGTCTCAAACTCCTGACCGCGAGTGATCTACCTGTGTCAGCCTTCCAAGGTGCTGGGATTACAGGCGTGAGCCACTGCACCCAGCTGATAAGTTTTGATATATGTGCAGAACTGTGAAATTGTCACCACTATCAAGATAATAAACACATCCATCATTGTCAAAAGTTTCTTTGACAAAATATTTGCAAACTATCCATCTGACAAGTTACTAATATCCATAATATACAAGAAACTCAAATAACTCAATAATGAAAACCAAATAATCTTATTAAAAAGTGGACTGTGGCTGGGCATGGTGGCTCATGCCATATGATCCAATAATCCCACCACTGTGCATTTATCCAAAGGCTAAGAAATCGATATGTCAAAGGGATACCTGAACCAGCATGTTTATCACAACACAATTTACAATAGCAAAGATATGGAATCAACCTATGTGCCTATTGATGGACAAATGGATATAGGAAATGTGGTGTATATATATGTATATATGCAATAAAATACTATTCTGCAATAAAAATAAAAACATGCCATTTGCAATAACATGGATGGAACTGGAGTCATTATGTCAAGTGAAATAAGCCAGTCACACAAAGACAGATGTATCAGTTTTTGCATCACTATAAAAAAATCCCCGAGACTCAGTAATTCATAAAGGAGGTTTCATTGGTTTATGGTTCTGTAGGCTGTATGGGAAGCATAGTGCTGGCATCTGCTTCTGGTGAGGGCCTCAGGAAACTTCCAATCATGGCGAAGGTGAAGGGTGAACTGGCGCATCACATGGTGAGAGAGGAAGCAAGAAGAGGCGTGGGGGTGGGGTGGGGGGGAATGGGTCACACTCTTTTAAACAACCAGATCTCACATGAACTCAGAGCGAGAATTCACTGATTACGAAGAAGATGGCACTAAGCCATTCATGAAGGATCTGCCCCCGTGATCAAAACACGTTCCACCGGGCCCCACCTTCAACACTGGGGATTACATTTCAACAAGAGATCTGGAGGGAACAGGCATCCACACTGTATCACTCATAATAAATAACATATTTTGTATTAATAAAAAAAGTTTGAATGTCTTTGTAATTTCTTCTCTTCCAGCTCTTCTACTTTTTTACTTTCTGATTTGCAGGCAACCATTAGTGCGCTTTATTTCTTTTTAATAAATTAACAGCATTGTAAGTATTTATTTCTGTCATTATATATTAGTCTGTATTTTCTAGAACGTTATACAAATGTTGTCTGGCTTCTTTGACTCAGGATAATAATTCTGAGGTTCATCTACATTGCAGTATGTATTTATAGTTCATTCTTTTTGTTGCTAAGTGGTATTCCAGTCCATTCACCTGTTGATGGACACTTGGGTTGCTTCCAGTTTTTGGCCATTAGAAATAAAGCCACTATAAGTGTTCATGTACAAATCTTTGTATGGACCTATTCTTTCATTTCTATTGAGTAAATACCTAGGAATAGAATGGCTAAATCATATGGAATGAGAATGTCTATTTTGTTTTACATGCCAAACTGTTTTTCTAAGTGGTTGCATAATTCTACATTTCTAGCAGCAGTGTGTGAGTTCTAGTTCCACTTGACATGGTCGTAGATTGAAAGGGAGGCAGAAAGCAGATAGAGACACAGATGCCTACCAAAGGAATTTGAATTGTAATTTGAAAGCAACAGAGATCCATTAAAGGTTTCAAATGAGGAAGGGACAATGCATATGAGGTGATTTAGGAACCCTAGCTTAGATGGCACTGGAATAGTCCAAATGTGAGAAGATAAATGTCTGAACTGGTGGAATGTTAGTAAAAATGGAAAAGAAGGGAAGACGCAAAAAAGGGTTTAAAGAAATTGTTAATGAGACTTGTTTTGTTTTTCCCTTATAGGACTGAAAGGAGAAATTCAGTTGTATTTCTTTTAGCTTGAGAGACTAAGACATGTGGTACCATTAATATTAACAGAAAAGTCAGGAGGTACATTTTGGGGAGAGAAAATGAGAAAGAGAATGAGTGGGATTTAGATATGTTGAAATTTAAGTGCATTCAACTGTCTTTTTGGAATATTTTGTGTTTAGGTAAATGTTTGCACCATGCTTCAATTTCCCATGAATTTTAGATGGCTATATAAACACATAAAAGGGGAATGTCGGAAAGAAGTTAGAGGTAAAAGTTGCCAGTGAAATATGGATGGAGAAGCAAAGTAGGATGTAGAACTGTGGTGGGGGATTTATGGTGGGCTGCAAAGGAGTGGTGGAGGCATGTATTTGGGAGACTTCCCCCACGTAAATTATAGTTCAAGCTGAGAGACACGGATGACCATTTCAGGGGCCATTCACGGTATTTCTAAAGATAATTCAGGGGTAGAATGATTGAGAATCCTGTTCTTGTTGTGATAGTTATCATTTTCCAAGTTGGTAGATGAACTAGAGCAGTGGTCCCCAACATTTTTGGCATGAGGGACCATTTCATAGAAGACAACTTTTTGTGGACGAAGCGGTGGGTGTGGTTTCTGGATGAAACTGTTTCACCTCAGATAATCGGCATTAGATTCTCATAGGACCATGTAACCTGGATCCCTCGAATGCACAGTTCACAATAGGATTTACTCTCCTATGAGAATGTAATGCCACCGCTGATCTGATAGGAGGCAGAGCTCAAGTGGTAATGCTTGATCACCCACCACTCACCTCCTGCTGTGTGGCCCTGTTCCTAACAGGCCACAGGCTGGTACTGGTCTGTGGTCTGGGGTTTGGGGACGCTTGAACTAGAGTCAGTCTCTGCCTAGTTCTTTGTTCCAGCTAAGTTTTTTCACTTCCCATCATTGCTGGGAAAGACTCTGTCCATTTATTTATCTTGATTTAGCCTAGGGATATACAGCCAGGGATTTGAGTCTACTGTTGAATCTTTAAAAGGTATTTCCAGGACTCAACCAACAGTGTTGCATGCAGTGTTACTGAACCTTAGGGAAATGTAGTTTAAAATTTAGCTTCAGGGAAGTTATGCTCTAGGCATTTCTTAGCTTCAGGGAAATTATGCTTCAGACAGTTAGAATTCATATTTAAACAACTTTGCCAAATATTTTAAAAAGTCTCTTAGAGTTTATGGACTAGAGTAATGCTTTATGGACTGCTGGCAGATTATGTGTGTGGCAGTGAGGGAGCCAAAATATGGCACCCACCATGTTGTAATAGAACTAGTTTTTGTGAGAAATGCTTTGGATGGTCATAATGGTGTATATTTGGAGAAGGACTTCCCACTCCAATCCCACCCACAACTAACCACACACATGCTGAAATCTCTTACTTCATCATGAAATAGTAACAGTGATACTTCTTAACAGTTTGTAAGAGAGAAAGTGTTTAAGTGTGATTTTTTTTTTAAAAAGAAAAACACTCTGTAATGATGCCTCAGGAGACATAATGAGTTATGTTGAATTTCGGCCAGTATTTTCATTCTAAAGTGGTTGATTTAAATATAGTGCTTTTTGAGGATTGAGATAAAAATTAAATATTTTTTTTCTTGATTCTTTTTCCATTCTCTTTGTTTTAGTTAGGATAATATTCTATATGTCAATATTGGCATTTCTTGAACACTCAATATTTGTTACATTGTGTAACATCCTGGTTAAGTTCTTTGATTTTCATGAAAGATAGCTGTATCAGTTATCTATTGCTGTATAACAGGTCTCCACAAACTTTAGTGATTTAAAACAATAAAAATGATTTTTGAAAATCTCAGGTGGCTTCTTTGGTCAAGAATTCAGGAATGGCTGAACCAGCCAGTTTTGACTTGGGTCTCTCATGTCTTGCAATAAGCTTGTTTCAAGACCCAAGGACCTCACTAAAACTTCTTAACTTACAGATTAGGTTGTGAGGACTAAGGACTCCAGCAGCTTGGGGCTGGAATATTGGAGTCTTCCTGCATATTTCTCTACCTATGTAGTTGCTTCATGCTATTTTTCCAGTATGGGAGTTTCATGACAGGTGGACTTGGTAGATGTTGGCTCTGAGATCTCAAGGTATGTGTCATAGGAGAGAGAAAGGAAAGTGGAAACTGTATCATCTTCCATAACCATGCCTGGTCATCAGTGTCCTTTTCAACATAATCTATTGGTTGATGCCATTAAGAAGGTCCAGCAGGTTCAAAGTGAGGGAGCACAGACCACACTTCTTGATGGAGAAGTGGTGATATCACACTATAAAAGAGAAGGTGGACTGGGATATGCATTGGTGCCTCCCAGTACTTAGATGGTTGTCTAACATTTATGACTGACTGTTAAGAGTCTAGTTAAATAATAAGGCCTTGAATTTTCTGCTACTCTTCGCTCATTGAAACCTCAGTTGTGAGAAATAGTATTCAGAGAGGATGTTTTAAGTATTCTCGTTTTGTCGCTAGATCAAATCAGATCATCAGACAGCTTTTTGGATCCTTATAGAAATGCTTGACCTGACTTGACCTTTGTCATGCATTGGGGGAAGCTATCTGAAGTGGCCATGTAAAAGTCACTAATGCACCAAATATAGAGATGTTTAATTTGTACCACTCCCTCTTGCACCAATATTTCTCTTCTCAGCCAGTAGCATGTTGTCCACTCACTTCCCTAGTTAGAAACCTGTGCGTTTTCCTTAAGTTCACCCTTTACTTCATATCCAATTCATCACCAAGTTTTTCTGTTCTTATTATTTCAAATCTATACCCTTCTTTACACATATACCTGGAGATGGTTGTGCACTGTAAGAGATGAAAGCCAATTTGATTTTAATTATTCATTTTTGAATTAAAATCAATGAGAGAAATCAAGAAAAGAGAGCAGTTTTCCAACAAACTCCTTAGGGTCCTGAACCACAGACAGACATAGTAATTATTGGACTGATATAACTGCATTTCATATTGAACTAATTAACCATTATTTTTCTCATTATCCCTGGAGTTTTTAACTTTGTCACATTCATACATAAGCTTTGTTGATTGTTATAATTTTTTGGACTGGGGTACAGACAGTTGATATAATCATATTTCTTAGCTCATGGATAGTGCTGTCATGGATTTATATAAGGCTTATTTTGTAAAAATTTATTCTATCTGCATTCTCCACTTATACTTGTCCCACCCACTCCCATAGCTAGCTATTCTAATGTGTTCACTGCATAGTTTTCTGCTTTGATTATACTCTTATTAAATGCTTATTACTGCTTTGTTTATATGTATTTGTATTTTACATTTATATAAATGATATTCAGCTATAGATCTTATTCTGTTTCTTACAGAACTTCTCTTAGAACTATGTTTTCAAAGTACATTCAGATATCTGGTCCAATGCTTCAATTTTACAAAGTAGTTTAAAAAAGTTTCTTTTGACTTAGCCTCAACTGTTTTTTTTTTTTTCACAAATTAAGACAAAAGTATGGGTCTATTGTTTCTCAAATATAGTTTAAACTTTTATTTCAATTATAAATTTAATTGAAGTTGACCGTAGCTTGAAAGAGTATCAATCTCCTTCTCTTTTCAAAGGTGCTCATTTTGTACTCATCTTTTAATTCCACTCCTGTCATTGAAGGATAGTTTTTCTTTATTCCTAAGAAATCTACTGCTTAAGACTCTTTGTTTAACCATTTCTGACTAAGCAAATGTTTGAAAAAGATCAAAAGCAATGGCACACTGAACTCAGGAATCCCACTATTCATATCTGAATCTGATTTTAGGGCATATTTTGGGACAGTATTTAACAAATATGCTATAAATTTCTGTCTGGCATTTAACTGTATATTTTTCTAATCATGGGATTAAAGCCTCAGCAACTATGTATTTATTCATTCTGACTATTTACCACCCTCTTGACATACTGACGTGGGTATGGGAAGGTCATTTCCGCCTTTGGCTTGTCTTGGTGAGTATTTGCTGGCTTTGATTAGCAGCACCATGGAGCAATCTGAAATAAATTAGTATCAATGGAATGGAAATCTTAGTGGTTTAAGTATCACTATTAGTATACACAGAATGTCTGAAACTCTACATTCCTGTCTTGGCTACATCTCCTCATTCCTTGACTTTCCAAGGTTCTGTCAATAAAGTCCTAAGTAGCTGACTACTTGGATAAGATCTAGAAATCAAAAATACTTTCAACTTTTAGACAGAGGGATCACTTTATTGACCTGCTGAAAGTTTAGGTCCTTGTGGGTACACATCAAAATTAATTAGAGCATTAGGTCAAAAATTAAATTTACTTATTATTCATCTTACTCTTAAAGTGGAAGAGCATTACTTGCACATAATGTTTTTATCAGACAAATGAGCAGGTATTACTTAAATACTTTGTGGATGGCATATGGACAGAATCAGATGGCAACAATTTCTTTTTGACTTTGTACTTGGCAGAACTCTAATAAAAAATAGATAGGAAAGGCTGGGAAAGGAGCATAGGTTTAGAATTGTTGACATGAATCAATTGTTTGATTGTACATGACAGGCTTCTCTTTGCCTGGTGCCCTTTTTCTCCTTCCCTTGCAGTTTTCCATGCCCCTCCTCTTTTCCCTAACCCTCCTGCCTGGCACAGAATTCTGGACAATCATCAGGGAGGAATACATCAAGTTAGAATTGCTGATGGTGAGGATATTTGTTAGCAAACATGAGAAGCCATAAACACTAGCTTGCTGGCAAATATGGAGCTGACGGAAAGAAGAGGTGCCCTGTGAGTTTAGTAGGGCTCTTCTCACTCAGGAAGCATAAGGCCATTGACAACTTAGGAAATGCACCTCCTCTCCTCCTCTTTTGCCAGGAAAAACACAACCTTTGGAGAATTGGGGCATAAGAAACAGCTGGTGTAAGGTCTTTCTGTGCCTGCTGGCACTTGAAGTCACTATTGCTGTGGTTAGTTTTGCTCATTCTTGGTCTCAGTGCGCATGATTTGGGCCTGATTTATCTTTAATTACCCAAGGGCTGTGCAGTTCTGGAGGATTTGAGTAAACAAATCTTAATCTTGAGATTACCAAAAAGGTCTTTTCCTCTTGAACTGAAGCTGGTGTCCTTTGCTTTTAAGTGGTACTCCCACTGTGTAACAGCAACCTTGTCTTTACCAAAACAACAACAAAAACATCAGCAACAACAGTGACAACAACTTTAGTTCAGGAGACACAAGTTTAGATTGGTTTCTATTTAATTTTTATTGTGTCCCTTTATTTATTTATTTATTTATTTATTTATTTATGTATGTATGTATGTATGTATGTATGTATGTATTTATTTATTTAGAGATGGAGTCTTGCTCTGTTGCCAGGCTGGAATGCAGTGACACAGTCTCAGCTCACTGCAACCTCTGCCTCCTGGGTTCAAGCGATTCTCCTGCCTCAGCCTCCCGAGTAGCTGGGACGACAGGCATGTGCCACCATGCCCAGCTAATTTTTGTATTTCTAGTAGAGAAGGGGTTTCACCATGTTGGACAGGATGTTCTTGATCTGTTGACATTGTGATCCTTAGCCTCCCAAAGTGCTGGGATTACAGGTGTGAGCCACTGTGCCCGGCAGTCCCTGTACGTTTTAATGGGTTTTGTGATACTCATGGAACTATGTGAACCACGAAGCCAATTAGAAACAGGCTCTTTCTCAACTCAAGATGACAGGTCTCCTCCATCTCAGCAAAAGTTACAGACAACTAGAGTAATCATGTAAATTCTCAAACAATCAGAATCACCCACTAATCAGAATTCTTTTAACCTTTGAATTTTACAAGAAATAAGTAAACAATAGGACAATAAATGTCAGTGATTAATTTATACTAAACTCTTATAGATTATGACCTAATGTCAGTGCAGCTCTGCTCTATTTCTTAACCTCTGACTTCATAGTTATGGGACCAAAAGGAACTGATCTCCAAAAGTATGACCTTAGGGAACTTAAGTATCTGAACCATCAAATAGAAATTAAATTATATTCTGTATGCTGTACTGAATAAATCAGAAAAATAGACTAATACATTTATAAACATTTTAGGTCCTGAAGATTGAAATAGGAAGAATTTTTTTCTTCTTCACTTCTGAGTTGACCAGAAAATTCAATGACCTAGAACATCTCCTTCTCTGAGTTCCAACCAATTGTGGTTTTGGAGTATTTACATGGGGTTCATGTTGCTTGAGCTATGTGGAATCATATTGAACTGGTCATACCCTCATATATCAGGGAACTTAAGTCACTAAGGCACTAGCTTAGTTTTCCAAAGGTGAGTGAGGTTAAACTTCTGCCTTTAGAATCAGACCCATATGTGTCTTAGCACACCCAGGATTCCATTCTCCCTTCCCCCACCAGCCGGCATGAGGGCAGTACCAAATCCAGCCCACCTTTAGTCTCCTTTGCCCTCTTTGTACCAAGACCCTGGGTTTTTCTCTCACTAGATTAACTGTTTCCTATAGAGATACCCCAGAGGAAGGCTGTATTAGAAACCCATTACAGGATAATGTTCCAAGAAAATTATTCTTTTGAAGCTTTGACTTGAAACTCATGCTTCTCATTAATACAGGCAGCTGGAAGCTGGGAGACTTGTCTCTGAAAAGAGCTTGTTATGAGCTGGGGAAGCAGCTTGAATCCTCAGCTTGGATGTACAGAGTTAAAAGCAAAGCCAAGCAAAAATTGAGATCAAGTCTGGAATTATGTATCTGTTAGTAATTTCAGATCCACATGACTAGCGAGCAACAGAGTACTTGTTCTCTAGCAGTTCTTTTGAAAGACAGATCAGCAAAAAGTTGAAGCAGATTTTTAATTTTGATTTTTATTCTGATTTCAAAGTTTTTCTTCTTAAATTTAGGCCATGTAGCCATCCCTGTTATCCCTATTAAGTTCTTGAGACAGAGCACAACTGGCTATCACATATCCGATTCTCTACTTGACATGAAAAAATAGCAGAGAAGGAAAGAATTCCTTTGGGGACAGAGCACGCTTTGTATCTTTTTATTTTTATTTTTTTAAGGAGAGAATTATCCAGGCAAAACTTGGTTGTCAGTAAAGCTGTTTGTTTTGATTGGCAATCAGCATGTTTAGTCTGAGAAGCAGGGACTTTGGGCTCAGAGGTAAGGCCCGAAGACGAATCCAAACTGGAGGAGAGCAGAGAAACTGGTGGAACAGTGAAGTGGTGGCTTCAGCTCTATTTCACAGAATCAACCTGATTTTTATTTACTCAACTGGAGTTTTTTACGAGTGTGAAATGTGTACATGTTTTTCTACCTATGTATTTGTGTCTAGGCCTAGGTTTACAAGGAGTATTTGAGGTCAGAGTGGCAAGAGGGAATAATATCGAAGTTCTTCTTTTGGAAGCTGTCATAGATTTTTCCAAAGTGGAGAATGGAATGGATCCAAACTACTCTAGAGAATTCCTCCAGCCTTTTTTCTTCTCATTTTCTGTATCTTGTTCTTTCCACATTTCACTTCATTCAACTAATATTTATTTAATATTTCCTATGAAACTCAGCATAGTGGGTAAGAGCAAGTATTCCCATTAGATCCAAATTTAAATTTCTTAAGCTTCAGTTTTCTCTTCACTAAAACAAGGACAAAAATAGTATTTATAGCAATGGTTACAGTCAAGACATGATCTCTGTTAAGCACTTAGTACAGTATGTCATTCATTTCTCTAATTAAAAAATTTCTCCATGATGAAATCCAGACACTTAGCAATAAATCACAAAGTTAATTAAAATTATATTACTAGTCTTCAGGATGATTTCCCCTAGAAGTGATTTTTAAATTGTAGGGGAGAGAAAGGGAGGGGCAAAAACTTAACATGATAATTATTTTGACTGAAGTTCTCTCTAAAAATATGTGTATCTTCTCTCTGTCTCTCTCTTTTTGGTCATAAATCTCCTTGATTAAAAGGAGAAGTAGAGATGGGAATTTCCTGTTTTGGGAAATGCACAAGGTCAGGGAAAGGAGATCTCTGGAAGGAGAGCAGCTTATTGGACCTGAGCCTGCATTTGGCTGGCTGAGGAGACTCAAGAGCAGACTACTGGGAAACCAGTTATGATATTCAGAGGAGAGCTTGCTTGAAGTCAGGTCAAAAAGTTGACTCAATGCTGGTGCTAAAATTGTTAATGAAAAGACTAGCCAGGAGCCCAGCAGGGCAGGATCTGATTTTCTGGCTTCATTGAGTAGGCAGAATATGTCAGCAGTGGATGTCCTAGGTTAAGATGTTTTTAGAAACCTAAAGCACTGAAAATATTTGTGCTTCCCACACCCAAGTTGTTTAAAAATAAAACAGCAGTGTATAATAAACAATTTACAGCAGCATATAGCACAAAATTTACATGATTACTGAAAATAAAAGAGATTTTCTTTAGATTTTTTTCTGATAAAATTATTGAGGATGAACTTTGTTTTTGTGTGTCCCTACCTTGCCATGTCCTAAGCATGTGTGTGGTCTGTCTATTCAGCACTATGTCCAGTCCTGAAGGCAGTGATCAGTTAGCAGAGAAAATAAGGCCCAGACCATCTAGACTCATCTATAGTCATCACACAAAGATGAGTGTCTTAGTTTATGTCCCCAAATGGTAATTTTAGGATCATCTCTCACATTAATTACATACATTCAAATCCTTATCTCAGGGTTGATCCCTGGAAGAATCTAAATTAGACGGTTTGTACCAGAAATGGAGTACTAGGAAGCAGACCATGGATTAGATCACTAACATAGCAACTAGAGACAAAGAATTCATTTCTGAGGATGTGGGCTGGTGAGACCTCTTGATAAGCTATAATATCACAAATACTAACACTGTTCCCTCTGCTGGATTGGGGTGAGGTGCAAATGGAAAGGGGATGTAGTAGTTCATGCAATAACTCTACACTTGAAATATGTAGGACCAATACTAATCATAAAATCTGTCTATTTGGATGACTGTCATTAATGGTCATAGAAGTCCTGGAGGAAAAAAATAACAGATTCTTGACAGCCAAATAGTGTCTTCAGAGGTGGTGTGAAAGCCAGAAGTTCTTCAGAGAGTCTTTAAGAACCACTTCTCCAGGAGCCAGAAAACAGACGGTGCTAAGAACCAGGTCCAACACTTGATGATAAGGATAGAGAAGTTACAAAGGAAGTTGAACTGTTAGCCCTGGAAACTCTCCTATAAGGAATAGAATCTTGAGATCTGGGATAAGCACATTTGCATTGCCGGGCTTGAGAGTTTGATGACTTAGATTCTTTTATGCCTCTGGGCTGCAGAAAATTATGCTGTCTCCTCCATGTTAGAAGATAATAACCTTTCATTGCCTAGAAACCACTTACAGAGGACATAAGGTAGATATTTTGCAAGATGCTGGTTGTCTTTCACAAGCTATGTCCCCTGCCTCTTCTCATTGCTTAGATTAATAATAAGAGTCAAGATTCAACATGGGCTGAATAGGGAAGTATTGCTCTGCTATGAGATGAAAAGAATTACCCAAGGAAAAAACTGCTCTATCTAGCTAATATGCATCCACAAGAACTAGGGGAAAATACTTGAATCTTGAAGGTGCTAGAGCAGGAAGAGTAGAATATAATGCTGAATAGCGGAGAGGTTTTTGATATGGGGAACTCTTCTATAACTCAGGACATAGTATTCTGACAAGGATACCTGGAACTGGCATCACTAATTCTCTTCTGGAATGGCTCCTTGAAGTTGAAAAATAGTGATAGTTTACAGAAAGTTAAGTGGAGGCATCAGATCTGCCTTCACAGAGTGTTGAGGATGGGACAAGAAGCCCGGAGAGATGTGCATGCTGGAACAGCCTGAATATGTGAGACAAGAGACCAGCCAGGTTCTCTGAGGGTTAGAGATGGCTCCATTCACTGAAATAATAAGGAATTTGTTAGTGGGCATGGGTGGTGTACCCACATCATTAAGAAGCTCAGTGGAGTTGTCCTTCATAGACCAGGGCTGATTGGAACTGAGCTTCTGAGTGTTAATGAGAATGATTGGATTCTGGAGTGGCGGAGGCTAGGTGTTGGCACTTAATTGTCACAGGCCAGGTGAACAAAAATACCACGATGGGCTCCATGACTAGGAAGGCAGCTAAGGGACCTTGACACTCAGGGATCTGTGTAAATGGCTATTGTACCATAATGTACCTATGAGTGAGATAAATGTACAACAAGCAAGGGCATTGCTTGACTTATACAATAAACAAACAAACAGTGGGTTAGCACAGGAATAATGTTAATTACTGCAATGGGAAAAATAAAGCCCCTCAGCTAGGTTCTAGACCTTACCCAGTTTTCCGACCCAGAGCCCTTTGTTTGGTAAGAATGCTATATAATTTTCTGCAATGTCAGAATAAGAATGTGAAGCAGATTTTCATATTTTCACATTTTCTCTCATAGGAATGTGGCCATTAACCAGAACAATTTCACAATGGAGAGAGTACAGGTTTACAGAGACCACAGTGTACAAGATTATCTTCACTTTTAACACCACTTACCGGTTCAAAGTTTCCCCAAATCACCTTAAGTTTTACTAATTTGCTAGAAGAAGTCATATAACTCACCGAAAGCTATTATACTCACAAGTTATAGTTTCTTACAAGAAAAAGGAAAGATTAAAATCAACCAACGGAAGAGTCCAGGAGTTTTCCAAATGTGGAGGTTCCAGATGTCCTCTCTGCATAGAGTTTGGACAGTGTTAATGCCTCCTGGCAGAGATGTATAATGATATGCATGGATTATTGCCAACTGGGGAAACTCATTGGAACTTTGATATGTAGATTTTTTATCGAGACTCCATGTTCAAAAGCCCATGTGGCTGACCTGTCTCCCAGCCCTCTGGAGGTTGAGCTGTTACTGCATGACTGGAAGCTCCCACCATAAATCACATTGTTAGACTGTCTGATATGGTCTAAAGCCCCCAGCAAACAAAGACACTCGTGTCAAGTATGACCTTCTAGGGGGTTAGAGATTACCTCTCAGAGGTGAGGGGAAAAGGCCAGATCTCTCTTTGGGCAAGATCAACTACTTTACTACACCGTCAATATGCAGATCTTTGAAGGACTGCTGGATACTAGATTGGGCTGACAGTAATACCTCAGAAGCTGTAACACTACCATGGACCTTGTTAGAATGGAGACATATGGAGGATAAGTGTTAAATAGAATCCTGGCCCGTGTTCCTCAGACTGTGAGTCAGACTGGTCTAAAGATGCATCTATGGTATTTACCCAGTTCCTGAGTACATAAGAGGAATTCACTTTTCAGCTGGTAGAATGCTCACACTGGTTCCCTGACCTGGAATTGTAGAGCCCAAAGTGGCAAATATTCTCCTTGCTCTGATAAAATATATGTGTGTAGCTGTGGAAGATAACTGTTAATACTACAGATATTCGGGGCCTGCAATATCAGTAGAATTTTTAGTTGTTTATTGGTCTTGAGCATAGTGGGGCACACCTTCTTAGTTAAAGGAAAGTTATTGCATCTTGTACCTACTGTCATTAAGAAAAAGGTCCAGGTCGTAGTGCATCACAATAGGAAATACTGCCTATCTCTAATTACTGCATATCATGGGAGGCTGTCAGTTTTGAGTGGGATCCAGAGAAAGAGAGAACTCTGAAGCAAGTTCAGGGTGTAGTGCAAGCAGCCCTGCTGGTGGAACTATCTGACACACCAGATACAACAATGCTAGAGGTGTCTAGTAGGTAAAAGTGTTCTCTAGATTTTCTGGCAAATTAGAATAGGAGAGTTGTAATTCAGACTCCTAGGGTTCTTGAACGAAACCATGATGCCTGTAGCACAGAATTGTTCCTTTTTAAAAAGCAACTAACTGCCTGTGTTTGGGACACCAAGTTACTATATGACCAAAGTTATACATGATGAGCTGTGTGTTATCAGACCCACCAAATCATAAGGTTGAGCAGGCCCAAGAATATCTGGAGGGCACAAGTTTACACAAGCTGGTGGCCCACATTTCATATTGTATCCCTACCTTCGTTATACTAGCACCTACTTCTCAGCTGTTAAAAGAAGAAAAGCTCTGGACCTAGTTCATGGTTAGATTGATCTGACATGATGTAACCTGAAATGGACTACTGTCACCTGATAGCCTCATTCAGGGGTGTTCCTGGAAGATATTAGTTAGGGAAAATCCTCTAAGAGGGTAGATTTTTGAATAGTACACTTGGTTGTTAACATTTTGAAGAGGAAGAAATGGCATAAGGTAAGGATATACATTGACTCCTCTGCAGTGGCCAAAGTCTTGGCTCATTGGTGCTAAAAGAAAAACTTCAGTCAATTAAATTTAAAAGATTTTAATTGAGCAATGAACGATTTGCAAATTGGGCGGCCCCCAGAATCACAGCAGATTCAGAGAGACTCCAGAAGTACCTCACAGTCAGAACCAGTTTATAGACAAAAAATGTAAAGCGACATACAGGAATTGGAAGTGAGGTACAGAAACAGCTGGATTGGTTACATTTTGGCATTTGACTTATTTGAACACAGTTTGAACACTCAGCAGTGTATGGATGGTTGAAGTATGGCTGCTGGGATTGGCAAAGACTCAGTGATTGTTACAGGTACATACTCCTAAGTTAGGTTTTTCAGTCTTGTCTACCTATTAAGTTAGGTTGCAGTTCATCCACAAGGACTCAAATATATAGAAGCATGGAGTTCTCCTCAGGCCATATTTAGTCTGCTCTAACATTGGTAAGGGGTCTAGATGAAAAAGATTGCAAGGTTGAATACAAGAAAGTCTGTGGTATAAACATTTAAAAGGATCTATGGGAGTGGACACCAAACGTGTGGATCTTTGTGTTTTACATTAATGGTCACTAGTGTAGAATGACTGATCCAGTGAAGTTCAACCACACTCTGTCCTCAGCCACCCTTACACGATGGACTCATTAATGGAGTAGTCATAGGACCAGTGATAGAAGCTGTGCATGAGTCCAATAGCATTACCCTCCCTCTCATCAAAGTTATTCTAGCTACTACAGATTTATAGCACTAAATGCCCACATCAGAAAGCTGGAAAGATCTCATATTGAAACCCTAACATCACAATTAAAAGAATTAGAGAGGCAAGAGCAAACAAATTCAAAAGCTAGCAGAAGACAAGAAATAACTAAGATCAGAGCAGAACTGAGGAGACAGAGACATAAAAACCCCTTCAAAAAAAGCAATAAATCCAAGACTTGTTTTTTTGAAAAAATTAACAAAATAGATAGACTACTAGTTAGACTAATAAAGAACAAAAGCGAGAGAAATCAAATAAAATCACAATAAAAATGATAAAGGGGATATCACCAATGATCCCACAGAAATACAAACTACATCAGAAAGTACTATAAACACCTCTATGCAAATAAACTAGAAAATCTACAAGAAATGGATAAATTCCAGCACACATACACCCTCCCAAGACTAAATCAGGAAGGAGTTGAATTCCTGAATAGACTAATAACAAGTTCTGAAATTGAGGCAGTAATTAATAGCCTACCAACCAGAAAAAGCCCAGAACCAGGCAGATTCATAGCCAAATTCTATTAGAGGTATAATAAGGAGTTGGTACCCTTCCTTCTCAAACTATTCCAAATAATAGAAAAAGAGAGACTCCTCTCTAACTCATTTTATGAAGCCAGCATCATCCTGATACCAAAACCTGGGAGAGACTCAACAAAAAAAGAAAATTTCAGGCAAATATCCCCAATGAACATCAATGCAAAAATCCTCAATAAAATCTGGAAAACGGAATCCAGCAGCACATCAGAAAGCTTATCCATCACGATCAAGTCAGCTTCATCCCTGGGATGCAAGGCTGTTTCAACATATGCAAATCAATAAATGTAATCCATCACACAAACACAACTGATGACATAAACCGCATGATTATTTCAACAGATGCAGAAAAGGCTTTCGATAAAATTCATCATCTCTTCCTGTTAAAAACTCTCAATACACTAGATCTTGATGGAACATATCTCAAAATAACAAGAGCTATTTAAGGCAAACCCATAGCCAATAGCATACTAAACAGGCAAAAGCTGGAAGCATTCCCTTTGAAAACCAACAAGGAACAAGAGTGCCTTTTCTCACCATTGATATTCAACATAGTATTGGAAGTTCTGGCCAGGGCAATCAGGCAAGAGAAATAAATAAAATGTATTCAATTAAGAAGAGAGGAAGTCAAATGGTCTCTGTTTACAGATGACATGATAGTATATTTAGAAAACCCCATTGTCTCAGTCCAGAATCTCCTTAAGCTGATACGCAAATTTAACAGTCTCAGAATACAAAATCAATGTGCAAAAATCACAAGCATTCTTATACACCAACAACAGACAAGCAGCCAAATCATGAATGAACTCCCATTCACAATTGCTACAAAGAAAGTAAAATACCTAGGAGTGAAACTTGTAAGGAAAGTGAAGGACCTCTTCAAGCATAACTACACACCACTGCTCAAGGAAATAAGAGAGGACACAAACAAATGGAAAAACATTCCATCTATCATGGATAGGAAGAATCAATATCGTGAAAATAGCCATACTACCCAAAGTAATTTATAGTATCAATGCTGTTCTCATCAAGCTACCATTGACATTCTTCATAGAATTAGGAAAAACTACTTTAAATTTCATAGGAATCAAAAAAGAGCCCATATAGCCAAGACAATCCTAAGCAAATAGAACAAAGCTGGAGGCATTACGCTACCTGACTTCAAACTATAATACAAGGCTACAATAACTAAAGCAGCACGGTACTGGTACCAAAACAGATATATAGACCAATGGAACAGAACAGAGACCTCAGAAATAACACTACACATCCATAACCATCTGATCTTTGACAAACTTGACAAAAACAAGCAATGGGGACAAGATTCCCTATTTAATAAATGATGCTGTGAAAACGGGGTAGCCATATGCAGAAAACAGAAACTGGACCCCTTCCTTACATCTTATACAAAAATTCACTCAAGATGGATTAAAGACCTAAATGTATAGCCCCAAACCATAAAAGCCCTAGAAGAAAACCTAGGCAATATCATTCAGGACATAAGCATGGGCAAAGACTTCATGACTAAAACACCAAAAGCAATTGCAGCAATAGCCAAAATTGACAGATAGGATCTAATTAAACTACAGAGCTTCAGCACAGCAAAAGAAACTATCATCAGAGTGAACAGGCAACCCAGAGAATGGGAGAAAATTTTTACCATCTACCCATCTGACAAAGGGCTAATATTCAGAATCTACAAGGAATTTAAACAAATTTACAAGAAAACAAAACAAAAAGAAAAACAAAGAACACCATCAAAAAGTGAGCAAAGGATATGAACAGACATATCTCAAAAGAAGACATTTATGTGGCCAAGAAACATATGGAAAAAAAAAGCTCGTCAGCACTGGTCATTAGAGAAATACAAATCAAAACCACACTGAGATACCATCTTAAGCCAGTCAGAATGGCAATTATTAAACAGTCAGGAAACAACAGATGTTTGCAATGCTTTGGAGAAATGGAAGCACTTATACACTTGGTGGGAATGTAAATTAGTTCAACTGTTGTGGAAGACAGTGTGGTGATTCCTCAAGGATCTAAAACCAGAAATGCCATTTGACCCAGCAATCCCATTACTGGGTATATACCCAAAGGATTATAAATCATTCTACTCTAAAGACACATGCACATATGAATTTATTGCAGCACTATTTATGATAGCAAAGATATGCAACCAACCCAATGCCCATCAATGACAGACTGGATAAAGAAAATGTGGCACATATACACCATGGAATACTATGCAGCCATAAAAAAAGAATGAGATCATGTCCTTTGTAGGGACATGGATGCAGCTGGAAGCCATCCTCAGCAAACTAACACAGGAACAGAAAACCAAACACCACATGTTCCACTCATAAGTTGGAGTTGAACATTGAGAACAGATGGACACAGGGAGGGGAACAGCACACACTGGGGCCTAACGAGGAGTGACGGCAATGGGAGGGAGAACATTAGGACAAATACATAATGCTTTTGGGGCTTAAACCTAGATGATGGTTTGAAAGGTTCGGAAACCACCATGACACATATGTACCTATTTTAAAAGCCTGTATGTTCTGCACATGTACCCTGGAAGTTAAAAATATTTTTAAAATATGTTTTATTTAACTGAATATATAAAAATATTTTAATGTGTAATAAATATAAAAATTACTGAGCTCCTTTGTATTTTTATACTAAATATTTAAAAACCACGTGTATTTTATACTTAAAGCATATTTCAATGTGGAATAGCCTCATTTCAATTGCTTGATAAGCACAGGTGGGCAGAGGCTACCATTTTCGTCAGCCTATATTTATTGCCTTCCCACATGATATTTCATGGCCAATAGTAATAATATGTGCTATTCAATGAAAGTATACTCTACATAAATATTGTGATGTTCTTAAACTAATGCATATTTTATTGTGAAATTGTAAACATGTGGGTCAGCAGGGAATGAAGATGCTCTAAATCTTGCCAAGAATGGGAGAACCATGATATCTTTAGAAGATACAACAGCGTCTTCATAGGTTCTGTTGTGAGTATATCTTCCTGTTCTAATTTTTCTACAATGTCTTAATTTCTGCACAGGAGGAAAATCTTTCTTTTTCTTCTATCCGTCTTAGGCTCATTTACTGACAAAAAATGGATTAACAAAACAGACACAAGTTTATTAACAAGTGCATTTTGCATGCACATGAGAGTATTCAGTGATGAGTAAAAAGGAGTGTTTAGAACATGGACTTATAGGACATCTTAACAATGAACAGTAAATTCATAAAGAAATGACAAGGCAAAGGAAAAGGACTTTGAGCACTCAAGGGTGGATTGTGGGAAGGCAAATATATGTGGAAACTAATGGTAGATAAGGGGGTTGGTAAAATTTGTTGTGTGGATTTCTCTGGTGCCTTCTCTGGGCTGATAAGGGGATAGGGTTTTTCTTATGGTTGACATCTGTCTTTCCTTGTAGAGAGTAAGGAAGGACACTTTAATATCCTCTTTTTAGGCAAACAAGGGAGGTCAGAGAGATTTCCTTTTATCTGCTTCTTCTTAATGGCCTTCCCTTATGCCAAAGAGGCATATTTTGGAGTGGCATGTTCTGCCACTTTTCAGTTCCTATCCTGTAAATTCTCTAATCAGAGTTTTTAGAAGCATAACCACTTTGATTTGAGAGGGAGTACTTTAGTTAAGGAATTTAACTTATATAGGTAAATGCTCAGTAAAACATTATTGAAAGGAATTGAATGAACTTAAAGTTAATCACTTTGGAAGTCAGCTGTTTACCCTGGTTATAGTGAAGACTTGAGGATTTTAAAAGCAATTCATTTTTTAATAAGACTCTTTAGTGTTTAAGTTGTAATGGGTATAAAATAGATAAAAATTAGATTTTATTTCATCAAGAGTTGCCACTAGTAGTCTTAGAAGGAATAACTGAAATTTCCTGGGAGAGTTTTGATAATCTCTAGTTGTCATCTTCTAACTCAAAAATTGTTTGTGTATGGTTTGTATTTCCATGTTACCTACATCTCATTTAAAAATTATTTCTCTGGAGCTCTTTGCAAGCAGGAAGAGCATTCTTCTTTAGTTCTAGTGTTTAGATTTAAAATTGATAGCTGTTGAATGAATGAATAAATAATAATTATACTCTTTGTTTTAATTCTTAGGTGTTTTTTCTTTTTAGTCAGTGTTATTGGGATGAAACAGAGGTTGCTGGCCAGGTTGCATCTGACTTGCTCACCTTATAATGTCAGTTCATTACTATTTACTCTTAGCAACTATAGTAGATTTTTAGATCCATGTCTTTCCTGTTCATAGAAACATATTTTCTTTCCCTTTTTTTTCTCAGTTGAACTTTTGCTCTCTTTATATACCACTCTAAATTCCTCTCAAATCTCTTTTATTCTCCTTAATTAAAAAATCATGATGAAGCATAATGGTCTAATATATGTGTACATCAAACTCCAGCCTGGCCTACAGATAAGGTTTCAGTTTCATCTTACTTACTTTGAATTCCTCATGTTTAAAATTAAATTTAAAACCCAATATTTCTCATAAGTAACAAAGAAGAAAAATAATCCAACTTAATAGTCTCAAAACATCCACATCAAAATCAGAGTGGTTATAGTCTATTAAATTTTAAAGATCTGACAAGTTTACATTTTTTCTCTCTTCCTCAGACTGTATAACTCAATGTGTTCTATATGAAGAAAGTAAATGACACATAGAATCCACTCTAAATATAGACTCAAGGATTTTATTTATTTGTTTATTTACCAACAGCACAAGTGTAGAATGGATGGGTATCTAGTATTTTGTTGCTACTTCAGTGGCTAAGGGAGATGACTGCTACCTTTGAAATATTTTCAGGAAGGATTCAGACTTGATGATCATCAAATCTGGGATTTAGGAAATAGTAGTATAGTCCAAGGGAGTGGAAAGAGTAGAAATAAACCTAAACAACAGACTAACAGATTGTTGTGGCATAAGTGTCTGGTAGTGTGGCCAGCTCTCAATTATCCATGGTATTGGAAGCCAGAGATACATAGATAATTGACATCTATTCCTAGTCCAAAAGCCTCAGTTTAATGAACAGTTTCCACATCCTCTTCAGGAACTACTAACAAGGAGCAGAATAGACTGATTTCTGTTCCAGCAGACTATTTCTCCTGCCCAGCGTTGGGTGGGGTTGCTAATGAGCAATATGCTGTCCAAAAGGCCATGAGCCAGAGAGAAAATGAGGGGAAATCAGTAGATGGTGGAGTCCACAATTGGATTATCAGCCTCAGAATAATATAGAGTTGACTATAAGTCAATTAAAAAGAAAGAGACAAATAATATCCCTGGTAAATCTTTGATTGTTAAAAAACAATCTGCCCTCTTCCCACAATATTTTCATTAGAAACATGTATTCTATGTATTCCAGTGGGTTGATAACTAGTAATAGATCTGCAGTGCCATGCTTAATTGGAATAGCAACTTACTTTTAGAAGTTTGCTGCACTGGGATTCTGCACCTTCCTGTGTCAACAGCCCACATCATGGCTGGTTTGGTATGGTCTCAATACCCTAACATCACCACAATAAGAATAAATGATGCAATTTACTGTGAAGGATTCCCTCCTGGGAAATGCCTGGCGCCTGAAAGCCTTTCCTGTGCATGTATACTGGCAGTTAATCATTGTTTTTGTCTTAAAACAGGGTGAAATTCCAAAATACCACAGAGAGCGAGAAAGAAATGTTTTGCATTTGAGGACAAGGACATTACTGCATAATCTACGTACATTAAAATAAACATTTTCCCATTTGAACAACTGCTCCATAATTAAATGTAAGTGCCCCATTCCCACATAATATATCCATTCCTGAACACACCAATAATATCCCCATGGAACGCCCTGACATGCCCTCCTTTTCTCTCTGTCTTAAACTGGATGAGTAATTGTGAAAACATTCTTCAAACAGTCATGCAGTTTTCTCAGGTCTTTGGCCTACAGCTTGATAGAAGCTAGACCATGTCTGAATGAATGCAGACTTCAAGCATGTAAGAGACATAGACATTTTTGACATGGAAAAGTAAAGTCTGAATTTTGAAACTGCTTCACAGCCATTCAGTGTATAATCAGTATATTGGTGACTTGATTGGAAGGATCACAAAAGCTTGAAGAAATGGCTAATTTTTCTAGTTTTATAAGTAAACATGCATGCACATATACACATATATATACCCCTACATCTGCCCATTAAAGGCTGACTTTCTTGTTAAAAATTGAACCATGGGAAAAATGCTCTAGTTATAAAAGATGTTTTATTTTTGTGAATTTTAATGGAATACAAACTGTCTTCAAAAAATGCCTGATTAATCCATATGTTTCTATTCCATCAACTTTTCTTTGAAAATATAATAGTTTCATGTGTAACCGAAATAATAGAGAGAATATTTATAAACGACCAAATTAAATATGGAAGTAATATTTTTTTCTTGCAAGACTCCCTTGCCAAAACATTATATATATAACAAAAGTCTATAAAAAGGTCATGTTTCACATTACAGATGGGTCTTGTCAAAGTAAAGCTGAAGTAAACAGTTTTTAAATGAACACATTTTACTTTATTGATTACTCTATGACCTGTTACATTGCAGACAGTGTAGAAATTTATGTGAGTGGATTGACTATATAGGATGGAAAGGGGTGAAGTAGAAAAAGAAATTATAATCTGTTCTTTAAACAAACTTACAACACTTTTTGAGGATGAAATATCCAGAGTTTTTTTTTAAGTTGGAAGAAATTTGCTCCTTTTTTTAAAAAAAAAATTAAGGGACATAGCTGACACCAAAGGATAGATTGATGACAGTGGAAATGACGGCTATTGCGCATTGAGGATTAGCCAAGGAAATTTGGTAGCAAATGAGAATCAAGGCAAAGGAGGAGTAAAGCAAGGATGGATAAATGATCCTGAGAAAGTCAAAATGAAGAATATAAGGAACTGGGATCTCAGTAAAGTTCAACTGAATTTAGTGGGAGTGAAACAACAGAAAGAATGGCAGATTTTGTCCTGAGTAGAATATTGACATAGAAGATTTCAGATGAGGAACTGGGTTATGACAAGGACCAGTCTACAGCCAAGACAGTGTGTTGCTTCCATTCACATTCTCTCACATGCATATGGAAAAGATCAGGAAGGGGAAGCTTTATATCACCTGCTTCCTTAAAGGCATCCTGATATAGCACACTGGACAAGGGCTGGAGAGACTTGCGTGGTCCCTGGGCTTCTGTGACACAATTCTGTCTCTTCTTGATAAAGTGAGTGTGAAAATACCTGTTACATTTCTATTTCAGGTATGCTGTGAAGAATAAATTATATATGTGCAAGTCCTTTGAAAGCTGAAAAGTACTATACACATGTTGAATATTGCTAAAGAATAATTTTTAAAAAGATCTTGGGATATTCTCACTAATTGTTAATTTTTTTTTTTTTTTTAATTTTAGACTCAGAGGCTACATGTGCAGGTTTGTTTCGTGAATATATTGCATAATGCTGAAGTTTGGGCTTCTAGTGTACCCATCACCTAAATAGTGAACATTGTATCCAATAGGCAATTTTAAAACTTCACTCCCCTCTCATCCTTCCGTCTTTTTGAGTCCATCTTTATGTGCATATGTACCCGTTATTTACATATCATTTATTCATTTATAAGTGAGAACATGTGATATTTGATGTTCTGTTTCTGAGCCATTTTACTTGGGATAATGGCCTCTAACTACATCCATATTGCTTCAAAGGACATGATTTCATTCTTTTTTGTGGTTCTGTAGTATTACATGGTGTGTTTATACCACATTTTCTTTATCCAATCAACCTTTGAGGGACACTCCGGTGGCATCCATGACTTGCTATTGTTAATAGTGCTGCAGTAAACATACTAGTGCAGGTGTCTTTATTTAATATAATAATTTCTTTTGCTTTGGGTAGATGCCCAGTAGTGGTGTAGCAGGGTCAAATGGTAGTTCCATTTTAAGTTCTTTGAAAAGTCTCCATACTCTTTTCCATAGAGGTCATAACAATTTACATTCCCTCCAACATTTTATGATTATTTTCTTTTCTCCACATACACTCTAACATATGTTGTTTTTTGACTTTTTAATATTACCCTTTCTGAGGTGTAAGATGATACCTCAAGGTGAATTTCATTTGCATTTATCTGATGATTAGTGATGTTGAGCATTTTTGTTTGTTGGCTGCTTGTATGTCTTCTTCTGAGAAATGTCTGTTCATGTCTTTTGCCCACTTTGTAATGGTATTATTATTATTATTGTCTTGTTGAGCTGTTTGAGTTCCTTGTAGATTCTAGATATTAATCCTTTGCCTGAGTTATAATTTCCAAACATTTTCTCCCATTCTGTACATTGTCTGTTTACTCTGTTGAATATTAGTTTTGCTGTGCAGAAACTTTTTAGTTTAATAAGTATCATCTATTCTTGTTTTGTTGCATTTGCCTTTGGGGGTCTTACTCATAAATTGTTTACCTAGGCCAATGTCCAGAAGTTTCTCCTGGGCTTTTCTTTAAGACATCAGTCATTTCAGGTCTTATATTTATGTCTTTAATTCACTTTGAGTTAATTATTTATGTGGTGAGAGATAAAAGCCTAGTTTTCATTTTACAGCATATGGCTAGCCAATCTTCCCAGCACCACTTACCGAATAGGGTGTTCTTTCCCCATTGTTTATTTTTGACAACTTTGTCAAAGATCAGCTGGTTGTAGAAGTGTGACTTTATTTCTAGGTTCTCTACTTTATTCCATTAATCTATGTGTCTCTTTTTATGCCAGTACCATGCTGTTTTAGTTACAGCATGTGGTATAATTTGACGTCAGGTAATTTCTTCCAACTTTAAAAAACTCTGGATATTTCATCCTTAAAAAATGTTATAAATTTGTTTAAAGAACAGATTATGATTTCTTTTTCTACTTTGCCCCTTTCTATCCTATATAGTCAATCTACTCACATAAATTTCTATCATTTTATTTAGGAATTTAATGCTAAAAAACTCAGGTAGTGTTATGCATCTGGTTTTATTCTTTGTGCTAAGGATTGCTTTGGCTATTTGGCAGTTCTGTGGTTCCATACAAACTTTAGGATTGCTTTTTATAATTCTCTCAAGAATGACAGTGGTACTTTTTGATAGGAATTTCATTGAATTTATAGATTGCTTTTGGCAGTATGTTCATTTTAATGGTATTGATTCTTCCACTCCATGAGCATGGCATGTTTTCCCATTTGTTTGTATCAGGTATGATTTCTTTCATCAATGTTTTGTAGTTCTCCTTGTGGAGATTTTTCACTGCTTGAATAAATGTATTTCTAGATTTTTTTTCATGTGTGTAGTTATTGTAAATGAGATTAAGTTCTTGGTTTGGTTCTCAGCTTGAACGTTGTTGGTGTATAGAAATGCTACTTATTTTTGTACATTGATTTTGTATCCTGAAACTTCACTGCAGTTGTTTATCAGATGTAGGAGTCTTTGGGAGGAATCCTTAGGGTTTTTTAGGTGTAAGATCATGTTATCAGTAAAGGACATAATTTGACTTCCACTTTTTCCATTTGGATTTTGTATTTCTTTCTCTTGTCTGATTACTCTGGCTAGGAATTCCAGGACCACATTGAATAAGAGTGGTAAGAGTGGGCATTCTTGTCTTGTTTCTGTTTTCAAGAAGAATGCTTCCAGTTACTGCCCATTCAGTATAATGTTAGCTGTGGGTTTGTCATAAATGGCTCTTATTATCTTGAGGTGTTACTTCAGTGCTTACTTTGTGGAGGGTTTTTATCATGAAACCATGTTGGATCTCTTCAAATACTTTTTCTAGGTCTATTGAAATGATCATATGGTTTTTGTTTTTAACTCTGTTCATGTGGTTAATTTCATTTATTGATTTGTAAATGTTGAATCACCTTTGCATTCCTGGGATAAAAGCCACTTGAATATGATGAATTATTTTGTTGATGTGCTGTTGGATTCAGTTTGATAGTATTTTATTGAGGAGTTTTGCATCTAATTTCATCAGCAATATTGACTTGTAGTTTTCCATTTTTGTTGTTTCCTTGCCTGATTTTGGTATCAAGGTGATGCTGGCTTCATTGAATGAGTTAAGGAGGAGTCCCTTCTCCTAGGTTTGTGGAATATTTTCAGTAAGATTGGTATCAGCTCTTCTTTGTACATCTGTTAAAATTTGCCTGTGAATCTATCTGGTCCCGGGCATTCTGCTTTGAAAATTTTTTATTTCTAATTCAGTTTTATTACTCACCATTGGTCTGTTCAGGATTTCTATTTCTTCCTGGTTCAATCTTGGGACATTGTATGTTCCAGGAATTTATCCATTTCCTCTAGGTTTTCTAATTTGTGCACATGGAGACATTCACAGTAATCTGCTTATCTTTTGTATTTCTGTGGTATCATTTGTAATGTCATCTTTATCATTTATGATTGTGCTTGTTTGAATCTTCTCTTTTTTCCTGGTTATACTGGCTAGCAGTCTATCAATTTTGTTTATCCTTTCAAAGAACCAATTTTTGTTGATCCTTTGTATCATTTTATTGGTCTCAAACTTATTTAGTTTTGCTTATTTTTTATTTCTTTTCTTCTGCTATACTTGGGTTTGGTTTATTCTTGCTTTCCTAGTCCTCTGAGGTATGACATTAGGTTTCTATCTTTTTTATTTATATTATAAATGTCTATCTTTTTTATTTAGGCAGTTAATGCTATAAACTTTCCTTATAGCAGTGCTTTTGCTGTATCCCAGAGGTTAGGGTATGTTATGTCTTTATTTTCATTTGTTTCAAAAAAATATTTGATTTCTACGTTAATTTCATTGTTTACCCAAAAGTCATTCAGGGTAAGGGAGTTGGATGGGTCAAAGCTGGGTGATGCTGAGTCAGCGCAGTCCTTAACCAGGCTCTGGAGGAGGAGTGTACGTGTTGACCTTCATGAGGGTCTGGGGTCCCAGTTCTTAGGCTGTTGGGACAAGCCTTCAGTGCAGGGTGGAGGTGCCTCTTCTTTGCCAGAGTCTGTTCAGGGGAAGGATCTGCCTGGGGTTTTCAGCAAAGCAGGCAGCTGTGGGGCCTGCTCAGCTCCTGCTCTGGGGAAGTGGGACAGGCCAGCAGATATTTCCCCTGACCCCTTGAGGTCAAGCACCAGCAGTGATGGGGCCAGCATTGGGGGAGAACTGCTCTCAGTCCACCAACAAATCGCTCAGGTAGGCAATGGAGATAATGCTGTGGACCTCCTGTGGAATGATCAGACAGGCAGTCTTCGGAGGGAATGGCAGGCATGGAGGTTTGTAGCTCAGATGCACCTTGTTCTTGCAACAGTGGCAGGGCAGTCTGTCTTGGAGGCATGAACATGTCTGGGGTAGCTCTCTCCTGCCAGACAGAGAGCAGGAGCACTTAGGGCAGGACACAGAGCCTTTGCTGGGATGGGTGCCTAGAGTCGCATTTTCGGGCAGCTGCCCAGTACACTGAAGCCTTCTGGGCTCCATTAGAGTTCAAGCAGTGCCTCTGTGTTCTCCCAGCAGCTTCCCCTGCTGGTCCAAAGATCTGCAGGGATCATGGGGACTCCTGTAGCTAAGATCTCAGAGGTGCACAGTGGGAACGTGGTGCCTGGGGGTTCCTTCACTCACCCCTTACTTGGGTCTAGTCTGGGTTTAGGAGTTATTCCCGGCACTGGCAACACTAAGCAGGCAGCCCCACTTTTTCCTTCTTCAATCACCATGTTTTCTGTCACCTCTCTATTAAATTCTGGTGTTTTCTCTCAAAAGATTTGTTTGAAGTGTGGAGATTTACTTGATATTTTAGATCCGCTCAGTGAAAGAGGTGCATCCCAGCTGCATCTAGTCAGCCATCTTAAATCCTTCTCCAAGAACACATTTTTAAATGTCAAAGTGACCTCACAGTGAACTGAGAAGTTAGGAAATTTTTTTAACAAATAAAATAAGCATCTTAATTGGTGAAATAAAGGCCTTAATTGTTAAGACTGAAACCTTACCTTGAAAGTTCTTTGCCTCAGATCTGATTCCCAACTCCCCATGTCCCCATGGTGATGGAAACCTGTTGTTTAAAACGTTTTTGGAAACTAAGATGATAACTTGGAATTAAAATACCACTACTCATTCACCTAACCCAGAGTTTTGCCACTGTTGGAAATTCTTGTTTTCACAACCCAATTGCAAGACTAGATCTTCATAATAAAGACTAGATCCTAATGAATAAAGATGTTGACTTAGATTGAACCAATTTGCTATGATACACTGATCACTTTTATTTGGACTTCTGGCTGTCTCTCCTGAGGTTAGCCCTACAGCCCAGTTTCCAAAATTCTTGTCCCACCGTTTTCAATCTTTCATGTGTTTCCATTTGATCTGATGTGGAGGTTTCAGCAAGCCTTGTTGTGATCCTTCATGGCTATAGCATTTGAAAATGATTTAAAAGGTAAAAAACAAACCAAACAAAAAAATGCATCACTTTTTTTTTTTAGCAGGATAGTAATAATTGAAGTTACAATATATTTTGAGTATTCTTCAAAGTATATATTTCAAAACTCTTATGTATAATTAGTCTTATCTGGTGTTTAGGTTTGACAGAAGTATTGCTTGATCTAGCAATAATTTGCAATGGATGGAATATTGCAACATCAATGGTCTTAAGATGTATTTTCCAAGGTAGCAAAATAAAATAAAAAAATACCTCATTATGAGAACAAATTTGGGATGAAGTCATAGTTTTAGCTTGCTTTAGATGCCAATGCAAACAAGAACCATAAAATTGCCTTCTCTGACCTATTATGTCTTGTAGGCAATTTTACATTCATTTGCAAATGTTACTGCATAGTAAAACAATTACATTTGGGGAAAAACATATGGAGGTTGAGGTCCTGATACTACATTCCTCTCCTTTAAGCCCTGGTTTTTCCCTCCCTAACTTGCATACACAGAAACCATGAATAGGTTCCAGCTGGCTATCTGTAAAATTGTTGAGAAAAAGAAAACCTCGACTTGAAAACCTTTCTGCTGATCTCTTTGAAAAACTATGGAATTATAAGTTTCTTGCAGGAGGCTCAAAATAATAATAGTAATAAAATAAAAAAAAAAAAAGAAAAAAAGGCTCACTTGAATTTTATGCTGATGAAAAGAAGTTTAGATATCTCTTGGACCTGCATCTAACAAGAATACCACAATTATCAATAGTAAGACCTGTGGAACTAAATTTTACCCCACTGTCTGCAAAGAATGAGTTTGCTGCAATGTAGTAAACTTATCTTTGACAAGTTTAAGACATCATAATGAAGTGGTTTCATGGGACAGACAGATAAAGTAGTTCATCAGATAAATCAGTTCTTTATCCTATTCATGCTTGTATTTAAAAACTAAGTCCATGAGAGGAATGGGGTAGAGAGATAGTCCGTTGTTATAGTGTTTTCCACAGCTTTCTCTTTCATATGATCCAAGTTTTTGTATACATTGTACAAAGTATGGTAAGACCCAGGAAAAAGTTTTGTAAACTATGAAGTGCTTTGCAAATATATGTTAGGAGTGAAAAACAATAAGGCAGATTCCTTGATACTAATATTCAACTCTGCTATGGAATGAGCTGTGGCACCCTCACCCCCGTTCATATATTTTATGCTGAAGTCCTAACCCCCAATGAGATTGTGTTTGAAGAAGAGGCCTGTTGCGAGATGGTAAAAATTAAATGAGGTCCTAAGGGTAGGGCATAATCTGATAGTGCTGGTGCCCTTGTAAGAAGAGAAGAGACACCAGAGCTTTCTCTTTCTATGCATACTTAGGAAAGGCCATGTGACCACACAGCAAGAAGTTAGCTGTCTGCAAGCCAGAAAGAGAGTCCTGACCAGTAATCAAATTGGCTGAAGCCTTGATCTTGGACTCCTTGTCTCCAGAAATGTGAGAAAATAAAAATTTCTGTTAAGTCACTTCATCTATGGTATTTTGTTATGGCAGCCTGAACTAATTATTGTAAGTTCTTTAATAAATATTTACTCAGAATCTACAGTGTTCTAGGAACTGTTTAGGACAGTGGTCAGCAAACTGGAGCTCATGGGCCAAATTTGGCCAGCTTCCTATTTCTTGTAAATAACATTTTCATTTTATTTACTCATTTATTTATTTTTTAGAGATGAGGTCTTGCTATGTTGTCCAGAGTGAAATGCAGTGGCTATTCACAGGCACGATCAGAGCAGACGGCATCCTCCAACTCCTGGCCTTATGTGATCCTTCTGTCTCAGCTTTCTAAGCAATTGGAACTACAGGAACATACTGCCGTGCTAGGTTTATAAATAAAATGTTATTGGAACACTGCTACACCTAATTTTTTACATATTGTCCATGACTGCTTTCATGATACAATGGCACAGTTGAGTACAACAGAGATTGTATGGCCTGTAAAGCCCAAAATATTTGCCATCTAGCTCTTTATAGAAAAAGAAATATTGTCCAGCCTTGGTCTGGAATTTTGAAATATGGCCATCATAACTACACTCCACAACACTTCAGATTCTACAGTTATCTTTTCCTCCTTGCAATTACTTGGGGGAAATTAGAGAAGTGATTTTCTTCCTTTGGATTTAAAGAACTGATTGGTTGTTGTATCATCAGCTAATCCCAGCTAGACATGCTATTTCCTTTCACTGCCTCACAGGGACAGATTGATGATCAATTTGGCAAGATTAGGAAAGGCTTCCCATAATTTAAAAAACCTGAATGTTTGGTCTTTGAGTTTGAAAAATATAGGCCCATATGGTCCATTAATTTCTAACTTCTAAAGCAAGGCACCTAAAGAGAGTCCATGATGTACATTTTTAACAACAGACTTCCTAGAAAAAAAAAAGCCTCGATAGGTAGCATTTGCCTATCTCTATAGCATAAATACTCCCATACCATGAATGATTTCAAGTTACCCGCATGTCACTGAACACAGATTTGGGGATTTGGGAAAAGATGTGTAGTGGCTAACCATTTCACTATATTGATAAAATAGGGGCATAGACCATTGCAAACTGCAAAATAATAACAAAGTGACAAACTTTGAATTTTATTATTTTTTTAAAAAATATAGTCCATTTAATGGTAAATACATAATTTAAATTTTAATATTAGTTGTATTTGATAACAGGTATGCAAAATTCTTGAAAATTTAACAATCTGCTTTCATGAGCTGGTGCAAGCAGGCCCAGCGTACCACTGGACTTGAAGTTTAAAATCTTTTTGCAATTTTTCCTTATTCCAAGTATTTTGTATTCAAAGATAAATAACTGTAGAAAAATGGATTGATAAAAATATAAGGTCAGAGACAATAAAGAGTAATTCCTATTTTTTATTCTTTTAAAAATTACATAAGGTAATTAACTGTGGGTTGCACTTGAAAGTGAATTCATCTTTCTTAGAGTCATAAGATCTCTGAGGATTAAACAGGGAAGATGGCCGAATAGGAACAGCTCCAGTCTCCATCTCCCAGCGCGAGCAACACAGAAGACCGGTGATTTCTGCATTTTCAACTGAGGTACTGGGGTCGTCTCACTCGGGAGTGCCGGACAATTGGTGCTGGTCAGCTGCTGCAGCCTGACCAGTGAGAGCTGAAGCAGGGCGAGGCATCGCCTCACCTGGGAAGCGCAAGGGGGAAGGGAGTCCCTTTTCCTAGCCAGGGGAACTGAGACACACAACACCTGGAAAATCGGGTAACTCCCACCCCAATACTGCGCAGTAAGCACACCGGCACACCAGGAGAATATACCCCACACCTGGCCGGGAGGGTCCCACGCCCACAGAGCCTCCCTCCTTGCTAACACAGCAGTCTGCAGCAATCTAACCGCAAGGCAGCAGCGAGGCTGGGGGAGGGGCTCCCGCCATCCTGAGGCTTAAGTAGGTAAACAAAGCCGCTGGGAAGCTTGACCTGGGTGGAGCTCACAGCAGCTCAAGGAAACCTGCCTGTCTCTGTAGACTCCGCCTCTGGGGACAGGACACAACTAAAAAATAACAGGGGAAGCAGCAGAGGCCTGTGCAGATGCGAACGACTCTGTCTGACAGCTTTGAAGAAAGCAGTGGATCTCCCAACACGGAGGTTGAGATCTGAGAAGGGGCAGGCTGCCTGCTCAAGTGGGTCCCTGAACCCTGAGTAGCCTAACTGGGAGACATCCCCCACTAGGGACAGTCTGACACCCCACACCTCACAGGGTGGAGTACACCCCTGAGAGGAAGCTTCCAAAGCAAGAATCAGACAGGTGCACTCGCTGTTCAGCAATATTCTATCTTCTGCAACCTCTGCTGCTGATACCCAGACAAACAGGGTCTGGAGTGGACCTCAAGCAATCTCCAACAGACCTATAGCTGAGGGTCCTGACTGTCAGAAGGAAAACTATCAAACAGGAAGGACACCTATACCAAAACCCCAGCAGTACGTCACCATCATCAAAGACCAGAGACAGATAAAACCACAAAGATGGGGAAAAAGCAGGGCAGAAAAGCTGGAAATTCAAAAAATAAGAGCACATCTCCCCCTGCAAAGGAACACAGCCCCTTGCCAGCAATGGATCAAAGTTGGTCAGAGAATGACTTTGACGAGATGAGAGAAGAAGGCTTCAGTCCATCAAACCTCTCAGAGCTAAAGGAGGAATTACATACCCAGCGCAAAGAAACTAAAAATCTTGAAAAAAGAGTGGAAGAATTGACAGCTAGACTAATTAATGCAGAGAAGGTCATAAACGAAATGACAGAGATGAAAACCATGACACGAGAAATACGTGACAAATGCACAAGCTTCAGCAACTGACTCGATCAACTGGAAGAAAGAGTATCAGCGATGGAGGATCAAACGAATGAAATGAAGCGAGAAGAGAAACCAAAAGAAAAAAGAAGAAAAAGAAATGAACAAAGCCTGCAAGAAGTATGGGATTATGTAAAAAGACCAAATCTACGTCTGATTGGGGTGCCTGAAAGTGAGGGGGAAAATGGAACCAAATTGGAAAACACTCTTCAGGATATCATCCAGGAGAACTTCCCCAACCTAGCAGGGCAGGCCAACATTCAAATTCAGGAAATACAGAGAACGCCACAAAGATACTCCTCCAGAAGAGCAACTCCAAGACACATAATTGCCAGATTCACCAAAGTTGAAATGAAGGAAAAAATCTTAAGGGCAGCCAGAGAGAAAGGTCGGGTTACCCACAAAGGGAAGCCCATCAGACTGATAAGCAGATCTCTCGGCAGAAACTCTACCAGCCAGAAGAGAGTGGGGGCCAATATTCAAAGTTCTTAAAGAAAAAAATTTTAAACCCAGGATTTCATATCCAGCCAAACTAAGTTTCATAAGTGAAGGAGAAATAAAATTCTTTACAGATAAGCAAATGCTTAGAGATTTTGTCACCACCAGGCCTGCCTTACAAGAGACCCTGAAGGAAGCCCTAAACATGGAAAGGAACAACCGGTACCAGCCATTGCAAAAACATGCCAAAATGTAAAGACCATTGAGGCTAGGAAGAAACTGCATCAACTAATGAGCAAAATAACCAGTTAATATCATAATGGCAGGATCAAGTTCACACATAACAATATTAACCTTAAATGTCAATGGACTAAATGCTCCAATTAAAAGACACAGACTGGCAAACTGGATAAAGAGTCAAGACCCATCAGTCTGCTGTATTCAGGAGACCCATCTCACATGCAGAGACATACATAGGCTCAAAATAAAGGGATGGAGGAAGATCTACCAAGCAAATGGAGAACAAAAATAAGCAGGGGTTGCAATCCTAGTCTCTGATAAAATAGACTTTAAGCCATCAAAGATCAAAAGAGACAAAGAAGGCCATTACATAATGGTAAAGGGATCAATTCAACAGGAAGACCTAACTATCCTAAATATATATGCACCCAATACAGGAGCACCCAGATTCAGAAAGCAAGTCCTTAGAGACTTACAAAGAGACTTAGACTCCCATACAATAATAATGGGAGACTTCAACACTCCACTGTCAACATTAGACAGATCAACGAGACAGAAAGTTAACAAGGATATCCAGGAATTGAACTCATCTCTG
>NC_045436.1:62256414-62323251 GCF_002776525.5 Piliocolobus tephrosceles
CTTCTTAAGCTGATAAGCAACTTCAGCAAAGTCTCAGGATACAAAATTAATGTGCAAAAATCACAAGCATTCTTATACACCAGTAACAGACAAGCAGAGAGCCAAATCAGGAATGAACTTCCATTCACAATTGCTTCAAAGAGAATCAAATACCTAGGAATCCAACTTACAAGGGATGTAAAGGACCTCTTCAAGGAGAACTACAAACCACTGCTCAGTGAAATCAAAGAGGACACAAACAAATGGAAGAACATACCATGCTCATGGATAGGAAGAATCAATATCGTGAAAATGGCCATACTGCCCAAGGTTATTTATAGATTCAATGCCATCCCCGTCAAGCTACCAATGAGTTTCTTCACAGAATTGGAAAAAACTGCTTTAAAGTTCATATGGAACCAAAAAAGAGCCCGCATTGCCAAGACAATCGTAAGTCAAAAGGACAAAGCCGGAGGCGTCACGCTACCTGACTTCAACCTATACTACAAGCCTACAGTAACCAAAACAGCATGGTACTGGTACCAAAACAGAGATATAGACCAATGGAACACAGCAGAGTCCTCAGAAATAATACCACACATCTACAGCCATCTGATCTTTGACAAACCTGAGAGAAACAAGAATTGGGGAAAGGATTCCCTATTTAATAAATGGTGCTGGGAAAATTGGCTAGCCATAAGTAGAAAGCTGAAACTGGATCCTTTCCTTACTCCTTATACGAAGATTAATTCAAGATGGATTAGAGACTTAAATGTTAGACCTATTACCATAAAAACCCTAGAAGAAAACCTAGGTAGTACCATTCAGGACATAGGCATGGGCAAGGACTTCATGTCTAAAACACCAAAAGCAACGGCAGCAAAAGCCAAAATTGACAAATGGGATCTAATTAAACTAAAGAGCTTCTGCACAGCAAAAGAAACTACCATCAGAGTAAACAGGCAACCTACAGAATGGGAGAAAATTTTTGCAATCTTCTCATCTGACAAAGGGCTAATTTCCAGAATCTACAAAGAACTCAAACAAATATACAAGAGAAAAACAAACAACCCCATCCAAAAGTGGGGAAAGGATATGAACAGACATTTCTCAAAAGAAGACATTCATACAGCTAACAGACACATGAAAAAATGCTCATCATCACTGGCCATCAGAGAAATGCAAATCAAAACCACAATGAGATACCATCTCACACCAGTTAGAAAGGCAATCATTAAAAAATCAGGAAACAATAGGTGTTGGAGAGGATGTGGAGAAATAGGAACACTTTTACACTGTTGGTGGGATTGTAAACTAGTTCAACCATTATGGAAAACAGTATGGCAATTCCTCAAGGATCTAGAACTAGATGTACCATATGACCCAGCCATCCCACTACTGGGTATATACCCAAAGGATTATAAATTGTTCTACTACAAAGACACATGCACACGTATGTTTATTGCGGCACTATTCACAATAGCAAAGACTTGGAATCAACCCAAATGTCCATCAGTGACAGACTGGATTAAGAAAATGTGGCACATATACACCATGGAATACTATGCAGCCATAAAAAAGGATGAGTTTGCGTCCTTTGTAGGGACATGGACACAGCTGGAAACCATCATTCTTAGCAAACTGTCACAAGAAGAGAAAACCAAACACCACATGTTCTCACTCATAGGTGGGAACTGAACAATGAGCTCACTTGGACTTGGGAAGGGGAACATCACACAGTGGGGCCTATCATGGGGAGGGGGGAGGGAGGAGGGATTGCATTGGGGAGTTATACACGATATAAATGATGAATTGATGGGTGCTGATGAGTTGATGGGTGCAGCACACCAACATGGCACAGATATACATATGTAAGAAACCCGCATGTTATGCACATGTACCCTAGAACTTAAAGTATAATAGAAAAAAAAAAAAAAAAAGATCTCTGAGTTGGGGAACAGACTTACAAAATATTTTCTTCATTTGTCTCCTTGATCAATGAGGAAATTGTGACCCCAATTGGGTCAGATATTTGCCCCAGATCTCTTCATAAGGGAGTGTGGAGCCAAGACAGAACAAGTTCAATGATCTTTTCACTGCATCAGGTTGCCTTTGAGGATTTTGTTGATCCTTAGAAGGGTGTCTAATTCTCATACTAGTGATAAAAAGCTTCATTCGATGTAAAAGAGTGCTACAGATTTAAAGTAGCACGAAAAAGAGGAAGGTTGAGTTTGTAAACTCCCATAATCTAGAAAAATCAACTTAAATTTTACATTGCTGGAATTTAAGGTTTAATGTTATGTTTTACATTTCCTCTAGTTCGTGTATATTAATAGGTAATACTGTTGTAGAATGAGTTTTAGTGTTGATAGCTAAGAGGGTGTGAACACCTGTTTGTTGAAATTATTAAAAAGAAAGGAATCATGCAATGCAAGGATTAAAAATTTTGAGTGGATTAGTTCATCTGTCTGTCAATAACAGTTACACTGGAGCAGAATTCGTTTACTGATGCCCTCATTAAGTATTCATTGAGCATCTGTTTTTTATTGGACAGTGTTCTGGACACTAGGGATACAGAGGTGAACGCAGCACTGTTTCTACCTTCATGGAATTTACATCCTATTGGGAAAAGCAAAGTAGAGCAGCAAAGAAAACAGTGACAGACTGGGAGAGCTATTGTATGTAGGGTGTTCAGGGAAGTCCTCTATGAAAAAAGGTGACATTAAAACAGAAACCTGAAAGAGATAAGAAGAGTCATGTGAATAACTGGAAAGAACAAATGCAAAGTCCCTGAGGCTGGAGAATGACTGGTGTGCTCAAGAAAATTGGAGGCCAGTGCTGATGGATGCTTAGAGGGAAAGAGGGAAACATGGTCACTGGAGTCAGATCATGTAATACCTGTGGACCATAGTCAGCAGTTATATTTTGCTCTGTGAAGAGATGCCATTGGACTATTATGCAAATTTCAAAAAAAATATCATTCTGGCTGCATTGCGGAGAGTAGACTGTAGAGTTAGGGAGAGAGAAGATTCAAGCAGTGAAACTAGGTAGTAGACTATATATAACATGTACTTTCATATACACTTTGGAAAGAAAATGTATTTGATCCTTATTATATACATATATTATGTATGATATATAAATAGTATTCCAATGTATTAAGATCAGAAAGCAGAACCACAGTAATTATTTTAGCAGAGTGATTGAAATATATGCAATTGTTCAACAGGAGTTAGGAGAACATACTAAGGCAGAAAGAAGGCACTAAGGAAACATAGAAGTCATAACCACAAAAAGTGGCCACCATGCTTCTTGATGGGGGAACCAAGGGAAGAAGTGAGTGTTATCAGATGCTAGAATCTTAGAACCCAGGAACCCAGAACTGGAAACCAAACATGGAGAAGACAGAGGTGTCCAGCTGCTGCTGCTACTGCAGGAGAACAAAGGAATGGCCTTGTGGAACTGGGACTCAGACTGTTAATATAGAGGCAGCTGGCAAAGGAGAAATGCAGTTTGCTGAGTCCCAGCCCCAGCATTACAAACCAGAGTGTGTAAGTGCAGAGCTTAACAACTGGCTGTAGTTCACCCATTGACTACTTACCATCCATACACATCTGCATATTTGAACTTCCATAAACAACAATACATCCTAAGTCCTAGCTGGATTCATTTTCTCTCTCTCTCTCACACACACACACACTCTCTGTCTCTCTCTCTTCATCTCTTGCTCTGTCTCCAAATAGAAGGCTCAATGTCCCAAAGGTTATAACATCCATCTCAGGGAAGTCACACTATCCATCCCTACGTGATGTCAATTACTATTTAAGTTTAGTCATTGTTCCATTTCAATAATCCGTAATAAAAAACTAACTCAAAAGTTAACCAGCCACAATTCTTATATAAAAGAATAAAAGGAAAGGGGAAGAAAGGAAACATAATAGTACAATTCTAATTTCTGTAAGTGGTCACAAGGCCATAGTTGGTATTTGTGATGTCCTTCTTCCACTACCCTTATATCCTTCTTTACCTTCGACATACTGTTCAATATTCTTTACCTTATGGAGTGATCCAAATCTTCATTTCTGGAGTGTCTGAATTTTCAGTGGCCCAGCCTTTGCTCTTGTTGCTACTGTAGTTTCTCATTAACTTTTACTATTGGACATGGAACTTCTAACAGGTATTCCAGAGAATCCTCTGGGTTCTGAAAATTGTCTTTCCCCTTCCCATTTTATAGCAACAATCTGCTATTCTCTTGATGATCGCAATCTATCATCCTAGCCAGTAAAGCAACCCATATCTTTGCCTGTTGGTTCAGTGGCAGGAGGAGCCCAAAATGACTGATAGAAATCTCAACTTTCAAGTGAGTTTTTTAGTGTAATAGTAGGAGTCACTCTCACAACTTACCCATGAATCTCAGACCCATGTGTTCTAACTATGGGCAAGGGGGGAAAATGACTCAAATATATACTGCATTCTATAAAACAGAACCCAATTGTTTCTGGGCTTTGTCTGGCAACTGGTGCTATAACTCAGACTTCAGTTGGCTAGTCCACCATTCTGTCAGGCAAGATGCTTCCAGTTAGTGAGGTAACTATTAAGACCTGTGAATTCCTGAGTATAAACCCATTTTCATGCTTCCTTTGGTGTTAAATGAGTTCACAGTAAATAGCGATAGTGGGTAGAGTACCATGATGATCAGTAAGCATTCCATGTATCTAATGACATTAGTGCTGGCAGAAGTATTATAGACTATGGAGGCAAAGCCACATATAGAGTCTGTGTCTACTTGTGAGGACAAACCATACTCTTCCTGATAGAAAAGGTCTAATGTATAAACCTCACATCCAGTAGTTGACTGGTTTCCTTAGGGAATAGTGCCATCTTGGGGTCTCAACACTCTTTTTGTTCTTGGCAAGGTAGATACTGAAAGTTGGTAGCCTTCTGAGCAAGCACTTGAATGGTTGAGTAGAGATACTGAATGACATCTATAGAGCATATTATCTGTGTACCTAATTATTGAAAGCTTCCTCTGCATTTAATGCTCTTTGGTAAGCATTCACATGTGACACAGATATTCTCTACAAAGTAGAGTTAGCTACTGATGACAAGTCACTTTATATATTTTTTAAATTTTTAATTGTTGTGGGTCTACAATAGGTATATATATTTATGGAGTACATGAGGATACAGGCATGTAATGCATAATAATCACATCAAGGTAAATGGGGTAACCATCCACTCAAGCATTTATCATTTGTGCTACAAACAGTACAATTATAACTTTTAGTTATTTTAAAATATACAATCAAGTTATTATTGACTGTAGTCACTCTGTTCTGCTATACTAGGACTTGCTCTTTTTTTTCTAAAATTTTTTGTACCCATTAGCCATCTCCACTTTTTCCTCAGCTCCTCAGTTACCCTTTCCAGCCTCTGGTAATCATCCTTCTAGTCTTTATCTCCTTGAATTTGACTGTTTTAATTTTAACTCCTACAAATAAGTGAGGACACATCAAGTTTGTCTTTCTGTGCCTGGCTTATTTCACTAAACATAATGACCTCCAGTTTCATCCATGTTGTTGCAAATGATGGGATCTCATTCTTTTTTAACAGCCGAATAGCACTCCATTGTGTATATGTATCACATTTTCTTTATCCATTCATCTGTTGATGGATGCTTAGGTTGCTTCCAAACCACGGCTATGATGAACAGTGCTATAACAAACATGGGAGTGCAAATGTCTTTTCAATATCCTGATTTCTTTTCTTTTGGGTATATACCCAGGAGTGGGGTTGCTGGATCATATAATAGCTCTATTTTTCATTTTTTGGGGACCTTCCAAACTGTTCTCCACAGTGGTTGTACTAATTTTTATTCCCACCAACAGTGTAGAAGGGTTCCCTTTTTGCTACATCCTCTCCAGCATTTGTTGTTGCCTGTCTTTTGGACAAAGACCATTTTAACTGGGGTTAGATGATATTTCAATGTAGTTTTTATTTGCATTTCTCTGGTGATCAATGATGTTGAGCACTTTTTCTTATGCCTGTTTGACATTTGCACGTCTTCTTTTGAGAAATGTGTATTTAGATCTTTTGTCCATTTTTAAGTTAAATTATTAGATTTTTTTCCCTATAGAGTTGTTGAGCTCCCTTTATATTCTGGCTATTCATCCTTTGTCAGAAAGGTAGTTTGCAAATATTTTCTCCCATTTTGTGGGTTGTCTCCTCACTTTTTCTATTGTTTCTGCTGCTGTGAAGAAGCTTTTAACTTGATGTGATCCCATTTGTCCATTTCTTCTTTGGTTGCCTATGCTCGTAAGGTTTTACTCAAGACGTCTTTGACCAGACTGATGTCCTAGAGAGTTTCGCTGATGTAGTAGTTTCATAGTTTGAATTCTTAGATTTAAGTCTTTAATCTGTTTTGATTTGATTTTAGTAAATGGCAAGAGAAAGGGGTTTAGACTCATTCTTCTTCCTATGGAAATCCAATTTTCCCAGCATCATTTGTTGGAGAGATTGTCTTTTCCCCAATATATACTCTTGGCACCTTTGTCAAAAATGAGTTAACTGTAGATGTGTGGATTTGTTTCTGAGTTCTCTGTTTTACCCCATTTGTCTGTGCATCTGTTTCTATGCTAGTACCATTTTTTTTTTTAATTACTACAGCTCTTTAATATAATTTGAAGTCAGGTAATGTGATTACTCCAGTTTTGTTCTTTTTGCTCAGCATGGCTTTGGCTATTCTGGGTCTTTTGTGATTCCATATACATTTTAGGATTGATTTTTCTATTTCTGTGAAGAATGTCATTTTAATTTTGATAGGGATTGCATTGAATCCATAGATCACTTCAGGTAGTATTGGTATTTTAACAATATGAATTCCTCCAATCCATGAACATGGAATATCTTTCCCTTTATTTTTGTCCTCTTAAATTTATTTCATCAATACTTTGTAGGTTTATATGTTGTATATGTTTTCATTGTAGACATTTTTCATTTCTTTGGTTAATTCCTAGGTATTTAAAATTATGTGTTGTTAGTATAAATGGGGTTACTTTTTAAATTTCTTTTTCAGATTGTTCATTGTTGGCAAATAGAAATCATATAGAAATGCTACCACTTTTTGTATGTTGATTTTGTATCCTGCAACTTTATTGAATTTGTTTTTCAGATTTAATAGTATTTTGGTGAAGTCATTAGGTTTTTCCAAATATAAGATTGTATCATCTGAAAACAAAAATAATTTCACTTTTTCCTTTCCAGTTTGGATGCCCTTTATTTATTTCACTTGTCTGATTGCTCTAGCTAAGACTTCCAGTAATACGCTGAATAACAGTGGTGAAGGTGGGCAACCTTTTCTTATTCAAGAGCTTAGGGGAAAGGCTTTCAATTTTTCCTCATTCAGTGTGATACAACTGTGAGGCTGTTATTATGCTGAGATACGTTCCTTCTCTGCTGAGTTTTTTTAGGGTTTTTATCATGAAGAGTTGTTGAAATTTATCAAATGCTTTTTCAACATCAATAGAAAATGATTATATAGTTTTTATCCTTCATTCTGTTGACATGATACATTACATTGATGATTTGCATATGTTGAACCATCCTTGCATCCAAAGGATAAATCCTGTTTGGTCATGATGAATGATCTTTTCAATGTATTGCTGCATTCGGTTTGCTGGTATTTTTTTTTTTTTTTTTTTTTTTTAGTATTTTTGCACCCATATTAGGGATATTGACCTGTAGTTTTCTTTTCTTGATGTGTCTTTCCCTGGATTTTGTATCAGGGTGATACTGGCCTTGTAGAAATGAGTTCAGAAGTATTATTTTCTTTTTGGGGGGATAGCTTGAGTAGAATTGATATTAGGTCTTTAAATGTTTGGTAGAATTCAGCAGTGAAACCATCAGGTCCTGGGATTTTCTTTGCTGGAAGACTTTTTACTACAGCTTTGATCCCATTTCTTGTTATTGGTCTTTTCAGGTTTTGGATTTCTTCATGGTTAAATCTTGTTAGCTTTTATGCATCTAGCAATTTATCTATTTCCTCTAGATTTTCTAATTTATTGGTATATAATTGCTCATAGTAGTGTATTAGTCCATTTTCATGCTATGGATAAAGATGTACCTGAGACTGGACAATTTACAAAAGAAAGAGGTTTATTAGCTTACAGTTCCTTGTGACTGGGGAGACCTCACAATCATGGCAGAAGGTGAAAGGCACATCTCACATAGTGGCAGACAAGAGAAGAATGCTTGTGCAGGGATATTCACCTTTTTAAAACCATCAACTCTTGTGAGACTTATTTACTATCATGAGAACAGCATGGGAAAGACCTGCTCACTTGATTCGGTTACCTCTCACTGAGTCCCTCCCACAACATATTGAAATTCAATATGAGATTTGGGTGGGGACACAGCTAAACCATGTTATTCTACCCCTGCCCCATCCCAAATCTAATGTCCTCACATTTCAAAACCAATCATGCCTTCCCAACAGTCCCCCAAAGTCTTAACTCATTTCAGCATTGACTCAGAAGTCCACAGTCCAAAGTGTCATCTGAGACAAGGCAAGTCCCTTCTGCCTATGAGTCTGTAAAATCAAAAGCCAGTTAGTTAATTCCTAGATACAATGGGGGTACAGGAATTGAATAAATACAGCTGTGCTAAATGGGAGAAATTGGCCAAAATAGATGGACTACAGGCCCCTTGCAAGTCCAAAATCCAGTGGGGCAGTCAAATCTTAAAGCTCCAAAATGATCTTTGATTCCATGTCTCACATCCAAGTCACACTGATGGAAGAGGTATGTTTTCATGGTCTTGAGCAGCTCCTCCCTGTGGCTTTGCATGGTACATCCTCCCTCCTGGCTGCTTTCACAGGCTGGTGTTGAGTGTCTGTGGCCTTTTCAGGCACATGGTACAAGCTGTCGGTGGATCTACCATTCTGGGATCTGCAGGATAGTTGGCCCTCTTCTCACAGCTCCACTAGGCAGTGCTCCAGTGGTGACTCTGTGTGGGGCTCCAACCCCACATTTCCCTTCTGCACTGCCCTAGCAGAGGTTCTCCATGACAACTTTACCCCTGCAGCACACTTCTACTTGACATCCAGGTGTTTCCATACATCCTCTGAAATCTAGGCAGAGATTCCCAAACCTCAATTCTTGACTTCTTTGTGCCCACAGGCTCAACACCATGTGGAAGCTGCCAAGGCTTTGGGCTTGCACTTTTTGAAGCCATAGCCCAAGCTGAGCCATGGCCTCTTTTAGTCATGGCTGGAGCAGCTGAGATGTAGGGCACCAAGTCCATAGACTGCAGACAGCACAGGGACCCTGGGTCTGGCCCATGAAGTCATTTTTTCCTCCTAGGCCTCTGGGCCTGTGATGGGAAGGGCTGCTATAAAGACCTCTGACATGCCCTGGAGACATTTTCACCATTGTCTAGGAGATTAACATTTGGCTCCTGGTTACTTTTGCAAATTTCTGCAGCAGGCTTGAATTTCTCCTCAGAAAATGGAATTTTTTCTTTTCTATCATACAGTCAGGCTGCAAATTTTCCACATTTTTATGCTCTCCTTCCCTTATAACACTGAATGCCTTTAACAGCACTCAAGTCACCTCTTGAATGCTTTGCTGCTTAGAAATTTCTTCTGCCAGATACCCTAAATTATCTCTCTCAAGTTCAAAGTTCCACAAATCTCCAGGGCAGGGCTAAAATGCCACCAGTTTCTTTGCTAAAACATAACAAGAGTCGCCTTTGCTCCAGTTCCCAATATCTGAGACCACCTCAGCCTGGACCTTATTGTTTATATCACTATCAGCATTTTTGTCAAAGCTGTTCAACAAGTCTCTAGGAAGTTCCAAATGTTCTCACATTTTAGTTTCTTCTCCTTAGCCCTCCAAACAGTTTCAACCTCTGCCTGTTACCCAGTTCCAAAGTCGCTTCCACATTTTCGGGTATCTTTTCAGCAGTACCCACTCTATTGGTACCAATTTACTGTATTAGTCCATTTTTATGTTGCTAATAAAGTCATACCTGAGACTGGACAATTTACAAAAGAAAGAGGTTTATTGGACTTACAGTTCCATGTGGCTGGGAAGGCCTCATAGTCATGGCAGAAGGTGAAAGACATGTCTGTCATGGTGACAGACAAGAGAAGAGAGCTTGTGAAGGGAAACTCCCCTTATTAAAACCATCATATCTTGTGAGACTTATCCACTATCATGAGAACAGCATGGGAAAGACCCACCCTCATGATTCAGTTACTTCCCACTGGGTCCCTCCCACAACATGTGGAAATTAAAGATGAGATTTTGGTGGGAACATAGCCAGACCATATCAAGTAGCCACTAATGACCTTTGAATTTCTGCAGTTTCCGTTGTAATGTCTTCTTTTTCATCTCTCATTTTAGTGATTTGCGTCTCATCTCTTTTATTCTTAGTTGCTCTGACTAAAGAGTTATTGATTTCCTTTATCTTTTCAAAACACCAACTTTCCATTTAATTGATTTTTTTATTTGTATTGTTTTCTTCATTTCAATTTCATTGATGTCTGCTCTGATTTTTGTTTGTTTTCTTCTAATTTGGGGTTTTGTTTGTGCTTGCTTTTAGTTTTTTAAGATTCCATGTTAGGCTATTTATTTGAAATTCTTTTTCTTTTGGGGTGTGGGCACTTATAGCTAGAAATTTCCCTCTCAGTACTCTTTCACTGTATCTCCTAGTTTTTGGTGTATTATGTTTCCATTATTTGTTTCAAGAAAATTTTCAATTTCCCTCTTAATTTCTTTATTGACCCATTGGTCATTCAGGAGCATATTGTTTAATTTCCATGTGCTTGTATAGTTTCCAAAATTCCTCTTATTATTGACTTCTAGTTTTATTCCATTTTGATCAGAGAGGAAGCTTGATATTATTCCAATTTTTTTGAATGTTTTATGACTTGTTTTGTGACCTAACATATGGTCTATCCTTCAGAATGATTCATACACTGAGGAAAATAATGTGTATTCTGGAGCCATTGGATGAAATGTTCTGTAAATATCTATTAGGTCCATCACCACAAGTTATTTTAGGTCTGTACTTCTGAATTTCTCAGCATAGACAAAGTAGAAAACCAGGTAAACTGTATGAAGTGCTACCCACTAGGAAGATTCCTTCACCACTTTTTTTTTTTCAGTAACATTTCATAGTTGGCTTTGCTCAGTGGGTGTGTAATTGCAGCAGTCTCCTTCTAGGTTGTATAAACATTATGCTGAACCATCTATAAACTAAGACTTTTTTGTCCTTGCTCAAATTATCAAAGGTAATTGTCCATGAAGTCCTGAGTATGGATTAGAGGAAAGGGGACAATAAAGCAGGCATAGGTGACATAGGAGTGTGACCACCTGCTCCTGTAACTTATTTCTGCTGTCCAGGTCTCTACAAGCCTAGTCACATATATACTATTTTCACTTGATGATGATTTGCTTCCGTCAGCCAACATTGTAGTTTGTAAGTATCATATAACACCATCTCAAAATGGGTATCTCAGGTCATATGGTTCCTTAATTGTTGTGGGAAGTCAGGGACCCCTGAACGGAGGGACCTGCTGAAGCCATGACAGAAGAACATAAATTGTGAAGATTTCATGGACATTTATCACTTCCCTAATCAATACTCTTACAATTTCCTATGCCTGTCTTTAATCTCTTAATCCCATCATCTTCGTAAGCGGAGGATGTATGTTGCCTTAGGACCCTGTGATGATTGTGTTAACTGCACAAATTGTTCATAAAGCATGTGTGTTTGAACAATATGAAATCTGGGCATCTTAAGAACAGAATGACAGCAATTTTCAGGGAACAAGGGAGATAACCTTAAAGTCTGGCTGCCTGTGGGCCAGGCAGGACAGCGACATATTTCTCTTATTACCAAAAACAGGGAAGAGAAATATCGCTGAATTCTTTCCCCAGTAAGGAATATTAATAATTAACAGCCCTGGGAAAAGAATGCATTTAGGGGAGGGGGGCTTTAAAATGGCTGCTCTGGGGGTGTCTACCTTATGCAGTTGCAGATAAGAAAAGAAACATACCCTAGCCTCCTGCAGGGACCCCAGGCTTGCTAGGATTAGGAAATTCCAGCCTGGTGAATTCTAGTCAGACTGGTTCTCTGCTCTTGAACCCTGTTAAGATGTTTATCAATGGCGATGTGTGCATAGGGACCGGGAACCTCATTAGTAATTCTAGTTTTGCCCTGACCTTGTGATCTCACCCTGACCTTCTGACTTGTGATCTTTTGTTGCCCTTGAAGCATGTGATCTCTGTGACCCACACCCTATTTGTACACTCCCTCCCCTTTGAAAATTGCTAATAAAAACTTGCTGGTTTTATGGCTCAGGGGGCATCACAGAACCTGCTGATATGTGATGTCTCCCCCAGACACCCAGCTTTAAAATTTCTCTCTTTTATACTCTTTCCCTTTATTTCTCAGACCGGCTGACACTTAGGAAAATAGAAAAGAATGTACGTTGAATTATCGGGGGCAGGTTCCCACAACACTTAATGTCTCATAGTTAGAGGGTACAGTGTCCATTAGGACCCACTGATAAGCTAGAAGCTATTTTTCAAAAGGAAAATAGTTATCCACAAGTTATCTACAGAAGAAGACACATTTATTTTTTTAAAATTTGGTGGTTCTGTTCTCCTCTAGGATCCTGCCAAAGTCTTTATCCAGCATCTATATTTGCCATGGACACTTTGAGTATCATTCAATCATTGAAAAAATCCAAGAAGACCTACCAAGCATTGTACTTCTTTTTTAATGATAAGTGAGTTCAAGGCTTAACAACTTATCTTGCACTTTGGAAGGAAGGTACCACTACCATGCTCCAGGTCACTGGTCCCTCTGAAATGGCTTCAAGATAATAGACCTGTAAATTTTCACTCACAAATGGAAAATTTGCTCTGCTGTTCAAATTATTTAAGCCATGTAGCTTCTTTTTAAAGTTGTGATATTTCAAGGCTCACTAAAGTCCTTGGGCACTCAGTAAGTAGACTTTAAGGATTTAACTTTTCTTTTATCTCTCTCTCTCTCTTTTTTGATGAAATGGTTAAGTGGCCACAGGTGGGAGTTGCACCATCAGGGAAATACCCAGGCCTGATGGCAATTACACAGCACGCCTGTACACCCTGTCCCTCTCCTACCCTTGGCTCATTGAAGATGTCACTCATTGATCATGGCCGTCTTTCTGAGCCTGCAAATCGTCTCAGTATTCTTAATACAGGCCTTAAGCCAATCAGTTGATAATAGTTGAAATCTGTTTGCTATTACATGAAACTTCTGCATGAGAATCACTGATGTGTTTGTTAAAAATGCAAATTTCCTGGGCTCACAACAGGGCCTATTGAATAAGAATGGTTGGGCTTAGGAGTTTACTTAACAGGTATTTAAAAAGACAGCTGTAATTTTCTCGTCAGCTTTGTTAATCTTTATAGATAGGTTTCTTTGTGACCTAAGGCCCTGACTTACCTTTTCTTATGGTATTTAACTTTAGAAAACTTTTTATTATAACTTCTTTCTCTTCCCCTTTGAGATGTAAATATTCCCAGCCTCTTGCCAGTTTTAAAACCCAAGAATATCTTTCTCAAAGAAAACATAAAAATGGCCCAGAGGTTTATGAAAATATGCTCAACATCACTAATCAGCAGGGGAAAGCAAATAAAAATTACTGTGAAATGCCACCTCATACCCATTAGGATTGCCATTATCAAAAATACAAGAAATAACAAGTGTTGTTCCATTTGCCACAACATGAATGAAGCTGAAGAACATTATGCTAAATAAAATAAGCCAGACACAAAAAGAAAAATATCACATGATCTTGTAGAATCTTAAAAAATCAAATAGGACAAAATAGGAGTCGTAGGTCAAAGGATACAACATAGCAGATATGTGGGATGAACAAGTCTAGAGGTCTAATGTGCAGCATGAGGACTAAAGGTAATAACAGTGTTTTATATTTGGGATTTTTGCTAAATGAGTAGATTGTACATGTTCTTGCCACATTCAAAAAAATGGGTAACTGTGAAATGTTGGATATGTTAATTGGCTTCACTATAGTAACCATTTTACTATCTATATATCTCATAACATCATATTATATACTTTAAATATACACAATACAATTCATTAAAAAGAAAAAAAAAGACCTGAGTGTCATTACTTTGAAATGTAATCATCAAGGGAGTGCCTCTATCACTTACCCTCTGTGAAGGTAAGAGTGTAACTTCAATAAGTGCCAACTAGAAAACACAGATGGTCTAATCATGTTGACCAGCCTCCCTTTGACATCCTCCAGTGCTTTTCTACTGACCTTGCTAGCACTTAAAAACTCCCCTGCCTTTTGTTTCATCACATTGCATTAAATCTCTCTCCCCTCTTGGAATAGTCTTGAATAAAGTCTTCCTTTCCTGTTTAAACTGTTTGATGCAATTTTACTTTGATAGTTTCACAGGTGACTTTCATTAACATTCAAATATAAGACACATCTCTCTAGATACTGAAGGGTAACCTCTAGGGAAATCAGCAGTCATTAACAAACAAACTCCACAAGTACATATTGCTGTTTCTTAGTCATTATCAGTAGGATTTAGTCTTTGAAATGACTTTTTCAATAGGAGGGTTTTAACTAAGCAAAACCTCTTATTTAGTAAATCTGATAACAAACTGCATAAATTTGATGACTGAGAAGGGCAAGGAGTACGCAGTCTATAGTAATGACTCAGAATGATGTTAAGCAAACATATAAATAAGATCTTAGTGTAGGGGTAGAATTGGTTTAGAGAAAACTAGAGTAAATTACCAGCATCCAAACTTTGTGTTTTTATCCCATAAAGGCTCTCAGTTCTTCTCATAAAGCAGTCATAAAGCTCCGAGGCATCAATGGCAGATGGCAGAATAACACTGTTAAATGGATATTCTAAGCTATGTTAGGTTGCCTTTCATTTTAAACTGAAGTCAACAAGAAGGATGATCTTCCATAGACCGTTCAGTATCTCTGGGCTTCAATTTCTTTACCTGTAAGATAAAGAAGGCTTATCTCACTTTGTAAATATTTTTATGTGTTTTGGCTTCTCTACTCTTCCCTCTTTCTGGTCTCTTCCCTCTAGGAAAGTTAAAGTTTCAATGATTCTATGAGTATGTGAATAAGACTTTTTTTAGTGTGTTTTCAATATTTATGTAATCTAGGAAACCAAAAACTTGAGTTGGGTAAGAATTCTTGTGTGAGATGAGCATTCCCACTGAATATTTTACCCACTTTTATTGCTTATATGCTGGTTATATTATTTTCAGGTGATTAGATCAGTGTACCATTTGGATTGCATTCAGGACTATTAAAATTATGATAGATACTGAACAACTTGGGACGGAAGAAAAATATGTGGTTACTTTTGTTTTATTATAAGTAGAAATGTCATGCCGCTATTTGGTTTTTCTGTAACAGAAATTACTTGACATTCTATTTACTTCTTTTCTGGATTCATGAAGATTTTTGCAACAAATATCAGTGTTCATGGTTATCAGTGTTTTATGGGCATAAGCATAAATAAAACCAAAATTTCTGGGACATTTTTCTTCCTTTCATCTATTTATCCATTTATGACATAAATATCGACTGAATGCCTACTATGTGGCATTGCAGAGGCTATGTGCTGATGATAAAAAAATTGAAAAGATTTGGCAAAGAACTATAATATAGAGAGGTAAGTGTTAATGGAGCTAAGTATCAAATATTAAAGGAGCACGGAGCTGGTGCTATGACCTCATGTGGGGAGTGAGGTTTTCTCAGGGAAAGCTTCAGAGATGATTTGACCTGAGTCTTGAACAAAGAGCAAGAATTTGGCACATTAAAAAAAGTTGGGAAAAGAAGAGAGCAGAGGATAAAAAAGTTTAGAGGAAGAAATTTTGGAGAAATGATTTTCTAATCAAAGACACAGAGGACTTTTGTGCCAATTTCCTTATTTGCATTTCCAATAGGAAGTCACTAACCTTGGTTTTACAGTGAAATTCAGTGTGATGCTGATGAAATGATAACTGGGCCATTACTAAGATTCATGAACATTTTCCCATGGAAAATCCTCATAAAGTCTGCTGTTTCTCACAGATTCATGACCCTGTAAAGCAAGAGGCCTATAAAGAAAAACATTTGTGCTCATGAATCTAAAATCTCGTACCCTCTGCTGTGATTATAGCAGGTTGACTTGAACCTCTGTATAACAAGGGAGTGTAAATTCAGTCAATGCAGCCCTTCCTTTTTTGGTTAGGGAGTTATGCCTATTTGGTATTTTCTTATTCACTCCAGGTGATATTAAGCACACAGTTAATCAGTTTGAGAGGATTATGTCCGTTTAATTTGCAGAATAACAGAAAAATCAATTTGACCAAGTAAAACTTGAAAAGCAATCTTTAAGTGTGGGTATTTTTTTTCAGTTGTCTCTGGGCTTTTCAAGACTAAATTATAACTTTGATGTTCCCCTTTAAGCATGATTTTATACCTTATTGGTCAATATTATCAATTCAATGTCCTTTGAAGAAAATCAAAATCAAAATATTTAAAAAGGTGATTGGGATATAATACATTGTTTATTAACAGTTATCAAAACTTTCCTAAGAATGTGTACCACATGCTTTCTGATGACATGGGTAAATTAAAATGATACTGTTTAGATCACTGCACCATCTCTAGTAAGTTGAATATGTTTCAGTCTTAAATGAATCTTTGTTGAGATTAATAATAATTAAAGACACTTTGCCTCTATCATCATAAATTTAGGACATTGGGAAAATATGTATTTTTAAAAATTGTATTTTCTTTAATTTAAATAGCAATGAGAAAATGTTAGGAAGCTCAGTGGTATCTTCCAGGAGATTTATACTTCTCACTCAATTTCTTGATTTTAGATTTCTTTCCAATAGAAAAGCTTAAATTTTGGCACACTTTAAAGCCTAAAAAGATATTCAATGGTCACTGTAGGGAGAAACCCTATTTACAAAGATGTTTAGAGCCCGCAGGTTCTTAAGGGATTAAGGATCTTATTTCACCCCTTCTTATTGAAAAAATTAAGTGATGCATGTACAACCTAGATCCCAGAGTTTTGTGCCTAAGGAATACGTAAAATTTTATGAACTGACTTATGCACTTTCCAAGTTGGATTTGTTATACGTACAGGTATCAGTTTCTTAGTTTTCTCAGTGTTTTTAGGAGCTTTAATACAGGATATTCTTTTCATAATTTGATTGACTTGTGTTGCTCAAAATTTTCTGAAAAAATGATTTAATGTTTTGCAAGTAAAAATGATGCATGTTCTTGTTGACTTCGCTTAGTTTCAACAGAAAGAAAAGAACTATCATATAACATCTAGTACATTAAGAATTAAATTCTAGTTTGGTTTCTTCCATCAGAGCAAGAAAAGTACAAACCCTGATTTAATGATGGTTCAACTTACAATTTTTTGACTTTATGATTGTGCAAAAACGATACACAATTAGTAGAAACCATATTTCAAGTATCCATACAGCCACTTGGTTTTTTACTTTTAGTACAGTATTCAATACATTATAAGACATATTCAACATTTTATCTTAAAATAGGCTTTATGTTAGATGATTTTTCCCATCTGTAGGCTAATGTAAGTGCTCTGAGCAAGGGTAAGGTAGGTTAAGCTAAGTTACAATGATTGATAGTTTAGATGTGTTAAAAGCATTTTTAACTGAACAATGTTTTCAAGTCACAATGAGTTTATGTGGACATAATCCCATTGTAAGTCAAGGAACATCTGCAGACTACCGCGGAGAGAAAACAAGGTATACTACATCTGAATAGTCCCTTTGTGTATTGGGAGAGTAAAAATCTTGGTAGTTCTCACAGAATTTTTAGAAGAAAACACATTTTTCCTGATGAAATGAAAATGGGGCTCTTTTTAAGGTAAGGATTAACTAATTGAGAATACAAAGAAATATTGCACTCATCTGAAGGTGAGACATTAATCAACTATTAGGTTAGAGAGTACAGTTCATAAAACTACTCTCTCTTCTGATACCAATTGCAAGTTTGAGGGTTCTCAAGACTGCCTTCAGGTTTGATAATTTGCTATGAAGACTCACAGAACTCACTAGAAGCTGTTATACTCAAGAGTTATGGTTTATTATAGTGAAGAATACAAATTAAAATCTGCCAAGGGAAGAAGTGCATAGGAGGAGTCCAGAAAACTACCAAACGTGGAGTTTCCATTGTCCTCTCCCTGTGGAGTCATGGCGAACATTACCTTACTAGCAAGAATATGCGACAACTGTGACAGCATGTACAGAGTATTGCCAACCAGAAAAGTTCATCTGAGCGTTGATGTCCAGAGTTTTACTGGGGCTCCATGGTTGACTGCTGAATGGCTGCCCCTTAGCCTTCATCTCCCTAGGCATAGATGCCACATGTCTCGAAGCCTCCACCATAAATCACAATGTTAGACTGTTTGGTGGCCAAGGCCCCAAGTAAACCTCCCAGGTAGTGAGGGTAAAAGTCAGACCTTTCTTTGGTAAGATTAATACACAGAAACCAATGTGGATAACTGGAGGAAAGAGCTGGATATTTTGAAAGTGAAGTCTCCTTTTCAGAATGTGACCTTTTTTTTTTTTTTTTTTTTTGCTGCAGAAGCTACATAAGTAGTCAACAATGATCAGTTAGGAATCAAATCTCAGTTTATGTTCCCTTTTGTATGTCTGCTAGGCATGTAATCCAAAAGCTGTTTTATTTTCTTAGGTTCACTTTCAAGGATGATGAAACTAGAAAAATCAATCTTGCCTATTTCCCTCAATTGTAGTGAAACCTAAATAATAAAAGGTAAAATAGCTTCACAAAGTACCATATAAATGCACTTTATAATATTTAATATCTCTGAAGAAGAGTTTGCAGTTATAAGTTATCAAACTCTTTGAGTTATTAATTTTCAAATTGAAATTTTAAGAATATTGTCAGCAAGGGACATGACTGTTTTAAGTAAAATTTAGGGCTACAATATAAAGAATAAATACTTAAATATTTTACTTCAGATATATAATTACCAGCAATAGAGAAGAAGGCATTTTTATGGATAAAGCTCTTTTACTCTGCTAAAGTAAAAAAGTGTGAGCTTTAAAGAGAAATAATCCCAGAAACATGATATCACTAGGGGACAAATTATTCATATAATGCGTTGATCTACACATCTTATAGGGTTCATGTTATTATTAATAGTGAAATATTTAACCATGGCAGGGACATATTATGCTAATACATTTTATATTGTGAATAATAATGTCAAATATAATTTCTAGTTAGCTAGTAAAAAGCTGCCTTTGAATAAGACTCTGTACACCTTGGGTATATAGGCATTATTTTAATTTGTTTAGCAAAATGCAAGTCCAGGAAAATAATACTAGTACTTTTTCAAAATTGTTATCATTTGAGAAGCTGAATAACCAGCAGTTATATTCCAGTTACATGCAGAACATTTCATTTACAGAATACTTGTAGGAAGAAAATATATCTATGCACACCCATGGACTTTGCTAGCGGTTATAAACTTGATATATTGTCCTGGTTTGTTCTTTTGTTGGAAAAAGAATAGAGAAAAATTATCCATCTGGCTCCTGTCCTGAAGTTGAGCCCAAGAGGGAGGCGATGTAGGGTAAAGACTTAGAATCTTTGCACGAAATGAATGTCTTGCTGACACTGTGAAGCTGTGTATACTTATGAAATGCCGAGGTTCTCTGCATGGTCCCTGTTACCCGCCTCTAATTCTTTCACACACAAGGTCTTCCAGATGTTCCTAAGGAGAATGTGTCTCTTTAAAATAAAAGTTATAGCAGCCATCATTTTCCACATATTCCTATGGCACCCATTTGCAAGACTTTGTAATAAATTCCCAAACATCTGCAGATAGTATCTCCATAATTACTTTTGAAATTACTAGCCACCTGTCAGCACAGAGATTACTACTATGAAGAATGTCAAATGGGAATTAAAGTTTTTTTTATTAGGTCACTAGCATTCTACCATAGACATATTGTGGACAGATAGGACCATTTCAGCACACAATTTTATTAGGTACAATAAATTTGAAGTTTACATGTTCCACAGTTACTGCATATACATATTTACTGTGTGTGTATGTATTCAGCAGTAACTGAAAACTGCTTAGGATGGCAGTAGTACCTTGGGGTTTGAGTTTCAGTTGAAAAAGAGATGTTCAGCTTCTTCATTTCTTGTACAAAAATACATTTGCTTAAAAAGCAACTGGAGCTACTTAGGACACATTATGCTGCTTTGCCTCATGGAAATGCTGTGAAATTTAATTTTGCAAATGCAAAACTGTATGGGAAAGGATAACTCCTAAGATTTATCCTAGGAGGAGAGAATAAAAGAGTTAGAAAGCCGAAGTACTAGTTTGATGTAAGTGGGGAAACAGCTATGAAATATCTCATGGTGCCCATGTGAGAAATAAGAGCAAGGGAGATTGATTTGCCCTTGACCTCTGCTACCCTTCCAGGCCTAATAGCTAGCTAATATTTGAATGCCTGTGTTGTGACAGGCCTTATGTTGAGCACATTATGTCATTTAATATGCAAAACCACCTACAGAATTAGGAATTACTATTATTATTGTTATTGTTATTATTACCTCCAGATTACAGTTTTAAAAGATAAAAAAATCAAAGTTTTACCATGATCACATAGCTAGTCAGTGGCAAAACAGGGACTTCTACCATCACTATTGAGTATGCAAAGTCACTAATTCTCAATGTTGCTGAACCTAGTGGCCATTTCTCAGTCCTCTTCTTGTTTGACCATTAGTAGAATTTGAATAATAGAATATATACTTGAAATATTTTTTTCTCTCTTGGCTCCAGGGATAGCATATACTCACCATATTACTCATTCTGGAAACTCATTCAATCTTAGATGGTGCTTCCTCATCTCCTCAGGGCTCAGTTTTGATCTTTTCTTTCCCATTCACACACTGACGGGATGATTTCATCTAGTAGTTTCAAAACATGTGATACCAGTTCTAGGCAAATGACTCCTCAAGTACATCTCCAGTATGGTCTCCTCCAGACTCAGGGTCTCCTCTAGAGTTAGCTATCTTCTGTCTCTCCCTCTTTAGCTGGCTAGAGAGAATAAGACCTGAAGTTCCAGTGTGGACTTAGAGGCCTCTTAGGTCTTTAGTGTAATACAGAGCAAATTTCAGCTTCCTAGAGTAGGCTTAACTTGAGTTTAGGGCTCCAAACCCAGCTAATAATAAAGTTAGTTTTTTCACTGTCTTCCAGTATTCCCTGTGTTCTGCTTCCCTTAGGGGCCATACGGCAAGGGACAGCTATGGTCTGGGGTAGAATTCATGCATTAAATCTAAATTCCATCTCAACTTTTAACTGTTCAACTTGCCCATTATTACACTTTTTGAGGGTAATTATAGTTGTATTGAATCTTGAGCGTGTATAGTAGTGTTTTTAGATGATGGCTTTTTGGTGGAATTTGAATCACTCCTATATGATATGACATACTAAGATATGGTATAATATATACACTTTGTATGAAGTATAGGAATACCTCAGAGATACTGTGGGTTTGGTTCCAGACTACCACAATAAAGTGAACTATCACAAAAAGCAAGTCACACGATGTTTTTAGTTTCTCAATGTATATAAAAGTTATTTTTATATTATACTGAGGTCTATTAAGTGTGCAATAGCATTATGTCTAAAAAATGTATATACCTTAGTTAGAAATAATTTGTTGCTAAAGTCTATCATCCAAGCCTTCAGTAAGCCATAGTTTTTGTTTTGTTTTGTTTTTTTGCTGTTGGAGGGTCTTTCCTCAATGTCAATGATTGCTAACTATCAGGATGATGGTTGCTAAAGGTTTGGTTGGCTGGGGCAGCTTCTTGAAGTAAACCAACAAGTTTGAAGTCTTGAAGTTGTATGCCAACAATAGTGGTTAGCATATCAATTGACTCTTTTTTTCACAAAAGATTTCTCTGTAGCATGTAATACTGTTTGATAGTATTTTACCCACAATAGAATATTTTTCAAAATTGGAGTCAATCCTCTCAAACCCTGCTGCTGCTTTATTAACTAAATTTATGTCATATTCTAAATCATTTTTGTCATTTCAACAATATCCACAGCATATTCACCACAAATAGATTCCATCTCAAGAAACCACTTTTCTTTTGCTTATCCATAAGAAGCAACTCCTCATTCATTCAAGTTTTATCATGAGATTTCAGCAATTCAGTCACATCATTAGGCTTCACTTCTAATTCTAATTATCTTTCTATTTCCACCACACAAGCAGTTACTTTCTCCACCTGTCTTGAACCCCTCCAAATCATCCATGGGGGTTGGAATCAACTTCTTTTAAATTCCTGTTAATGTTGTTATTTTAACCTCTCCCATGAATCACGAATGTTCTTAATGGCATCTAGAATGGTGAATTCTTTCCAGAAGGTTTTCAATTTGCTTCACCCAGATCCATCAGATAAATCACTATCCATGGCACTTATAGCCTTACAAAATATATTTCTTAAATAGTAAGATTTTAAAGTCAAAATTACTCCTTGACCAATGGGATGCAGAATGAGTGTGTGCAGGTATGAAAATACCATTAGTCCCCTTGTACATCTCTATTAGAGCTCTTGAGTGACCAAGTGCATTGTCAAGGAGCAGTAATATTTTGAAAAGATATTTCTTATGAGCAATAGTTCTCAACATTGGGCTTAAAATATTGAGAAAACATGATGTAAACAGTTGTACTGTTTACAGGCTTTGTTGTTCCATTTAAAGAGCACAGGCAGAGTAGATTTAATATAATTATTAAGGCTCCTGGGATTTTCAGAATAATAAATAAACATTGGCTTTAACTTATTTACCAGCTGAATTAGCCCCTAACAAGAGAGTAGGCTTATCTTTTGGAGATTTGAAACAAGGCATTGACTTCTCCTCCTTAGCTATGAATGTCGTAGATAGTATCTTTTTCCCAAGAAGACTATTTTTTGGTCTACATTAAGAATGTTTAATGATTTGAAAATCTACAATGGTGGCTGTGTAGCTACCCTCATCAATTATCTTAGCTAGATCTTCTGTATAATTTGCTGAAGTTTTTCTGTCAGCATTTGCTGTTTCATCTTGGACTTTTATTTTATGGAGATGATTTCTTTTCTTCAACCTAATGAATGAATCTCTGTTAGCTTTCAACTTTTCTTCTGCAGCTTTCTCACTTCTCTCAGCCTTCATGGAATTGGAGAGAGTTACGGGGTGCTCTGAAATAGGCCTTGGCTTAAGGGAATATTATGGCTGATTAGATCTTCTATTTGGACTACCCAAACTTTCTCCATATGAGCAATAAGGCTGTTTGTTTCACTTTCTTATAATTTACGGAATAGCACTTTTAATTTCCTTCAAGAACTTTTTCTGTGTGTTTACAACATAGCTAACTATTTGATGCACGAGGCCTTTCAGCCTTTCTCATCTTTCAACATGCCTTCCTCACTAAGCTTAATTATTACTAGCTTTTGACTTAAAGTGGGAAACATGCAACCCTTTCTGTCACTTGGAGACTTAGAGGTCATTGTAGGGTTATTTATTGGCCTAATTTAATATTACTGTGTCTCAGGGAATAAGAAGGCCTGAGGAGAGGGAGAGAAATGAGGGTACGATTGGTCAGCAGAGCAGTCAGAACACACACATTTATTAAGTTTGTCATCTTATATGGACACAATTCATGCTGCCCCAGAATAGTTACAGTGGTACCATCAAAGATCCTTGATCACAGAGTAACACAACAGATATAATAATGAAAGTGTTTGAAATATTTCAAGAATTACCAAAATGTGACACAAAGACATGAAGTGAGCACAGGTTATTGGAAAATGGTGTCAATAGGCTTGCTTGACACCAGGTTGCCACAAACCTTCAATTTGTAAAAAATACAATAACTGTGAAGCATAGTAAAATAAGCTATGACTGTAATAAAATACTAATTGTCTTGATGCTTTTGAATAATGGGCGAGAGTTTCACAAATAGAAGAAATGACATATTCACGGCTATGTTGATGAGCACAAGCAAGCACATCTGTGAAGTGACAAGTAGCATGGCAGGTGCACAGGACACACATAGAGAGTGCTAGAGATGATGCCAAAGGTGGGAATAGTAAGAAACATTAAGTGTCTTGGACTTTGAGGGGGCCTGTAAATGACATGATACAATGGAGTCAGCAAAACTAAATATCCACTTTCTTAACATTAAGGCTCACATGAGAGAAACCATGGAGATGTGGCAATAGTGGGCTTCCTTGGACTGAAGCCCAGAATTAGGTAGATTTATTCACTTTGTCAAAGGCAGTACTGAACAGCTACAGACCACCTCACATGGAGCATTGTAAGGAGGAGGAGGACAGAATATCTGCTCTCTAAGAGTTCCACTGAGAATAGAAAAGAAAGGAATTAGTCTTTCTCAAACTTCTCCATCAGAAAATGAATGCTACTTCAATGAAGAGGATTAAGAAGTAGGTTAAAAGACCTAGAGTGTTCAGTAAACAAGAGGAGTGGAGAAGAAACATTGCACCCACATCTGCCCCAGGATTTAATTCTTTAGGCATTGGAAAATGAAGAACTTTTAAACAGGAACTCAAAGCATATTTGTTTGGTGGTTGTATGTGTAGTTTGGTAGATAGATGTACAGCATTTGGGGCCTTGAATGTTAAACGTCAAAGATTTTAAATGAATTTAGTAGGCAGCAGAGAGGCATCCATATTACTGATCAAAAATTGATTCATCTAGAAGTGATATGCAGAATTAAAAGGATTTCTGATAAACTTCAAGAGGGGATCCTGAATAGGAAGCAATGGTCATAGTGACAGGCAGTAACTGGAACTATGTAGGTGTTTTAGAAATGCAAAGAAAGAACAGATGTGAGTGATATTAGTGAAGAATGGATCAACAGAACTTGATGAGTGGTTGGAGAGAGAAAGAGGGCTAATGAAACATCAGCCTTGGGTTACTTTACCCAGGTGATCAGAATACCATAGCAAATGAAAAGGAGTGGAGAAGAAGGTATTGGCTGGAGGAAAGAAATTCAGGGCAAGTATATACTAGAAACACATTAGATAATTGTCAAAAAAGGTGGTTATAGAGACAATACATTATGTAAAACCCTTCTTCTTTGACAATTATATTGAACTTAATGTGAAGACTAATGTTTATTGAAGAGGCTGCCTGAGATGAAGGAGAAGAACTGGAAAAGTATACCAGTAAAAATGGAGGATGTTGACAGTTTACTCAAAACAGAGATACTCTTGAGGTCAGTAGAGAAGTAGGGTGGAGGGAGGGAGTCAGAAAGGAATGGGAGCTTGGAAAAAGCTAAAAGGGTTTGTGCCATTGGTAACCAAGGTTACCAATACCAAGTGTATTAGTCAGAGTTCCTTACAGGGACAGAACCAATAGGATAGATTTCTATATGAAGGGGAGTTTATTAAGGAGAACTGACTTGCACAATCACAGGGTGGAGTCCTGCAATTGATCATCCGCAAGTTGAGGAGCAATGAAGCCAGCCTGAGTTCCAAAACCTCAGAAGTGGGGAAGACAACAGTGCAGCCTTCAGTCTGTGGTCAAAGGCCAGAGAGCCCCTGGCAAACAGTGGTGTAAGTCCAAGAGTCCAAAAGCCAAAGAACTTGTAATCTGATGTTCGAGGGGAGGAAACATCCAGCACGGGAGAAAGTTGAAAGCCGGAAGACTCAGCAAGTCAGCTTCTTCCACCTTCTGCCTTTTCTTTAAGCCATGTTGACAGCAGATTGCATGGTGTCCACTCACATTGTGGGTGGTCTTCTTGAGAAAGAGTCTTCCTCTCCAAGTCCACTGACTCAAATGTTAATCTCTTCTGGCAACACCCAGAAACACCAGGATAGACCCAGAAACAATACTTTGCCTCCTTCAATCCAGTCAAGTTGAAACTTAATATTAACTGTCACTCCAAGTGTGAATGAAAGATAGTGTTAGAAGTTAGAGATTATTTTTTTCTTTAGTATCATCAAGTAAAGTTACTAGAAGCTTGATAAACCTGGATGATTCAAAAGAAGGTACATTTTAGGAGTCTATGTGTAAGACCCTGAGAGACAACACACACAATAGACGTATCTCCTGCCACTTGGATAGACTGAATGCAAGAGAATTTTGAGCCACTGATTCCTTTCTCTTTTGCTTCACTTTGCTTACATTCATGAGTAAAACCTACAGAACGAAATAATGTGTGTAGAACTAATGATCAGAAACCATAGTTCTAACAAATGACTATAATTGGACCCCGGAGTCTTGAAGTCTTTGAAGAAAAGCAGGTGTATCACATTTCTAAGTATTTCCGGTGTCTAAGCATTCAATATCCAGAAAGTCAGTGCTTCAAAAGTATTTCTTTTAGCAAGTTTTAAAAGAAAATTTTAATCCACAATATGGTAAAGTCTTGTGATTCTTCCCATGGTGTGTTGAGTTTCTCTGCGAAGTGAGACTGACTTTTACCATATGCATCAGAACTTAGTTGTATATTAGGTGGCTTAGGGGGATATTCCAGGAAACATTTTTCTACTTGTCATTTGGTGTAGAGGAACTTATAGGAATGCTTATTTGCCTACCAATTAGCAAACAAGTCTTCTAATATGTCACTTGCTATTTTGTGGTCACAAAATCCTCATTCAATAACTGTCATTTAAAAAAGAAAACAATGTTACAGGTTAGAATAGAATAAACTCCCTCTTTTCTATTTCAGAGGAATTATTTTTCTCTTGAAATTAAAACATTGGTGAGACATTAGATTATTACGTAGAATAGACCATACTTCTACTCAGTGCAAGGATCCCTTTTATAGAATCTATGCTGGTTGATATCCAGCCTCTGCTTGAATAATCCTTTAGAGCAGATCTTTTTTTTTTTTTTTTTTTTTTTGCATTGCATCAAAACCTACATTTTAGTTTTATCACATCTATCAATTGATAGTCAGGCCTACTTTTTGATACTTTGATCTATCTCTTATCTCAAATTTCTTTACATATGTGAAGGTAGGCATGCTGTCATGGTGCCTCAGATGTTTGTCTGCTGTTTGTTGGGTGTAAAGTGTGTTACCTCTACTACTGTTCACGTAGCATGGCTTCTGGTTCTTTTGGCATCTGGGATGTACTCTTCCAGATAACTTATTTAATTGAAGTCCCTGTTATTGAAGAAGTAGCTGTTACTTCTGTTACAATATCATTTAGCCAACATCATTGAATTTTCCCCCCATATTTCAATAAAAATCATTTTGAAAATGCCTTAATATAAAAAATTAGCCAATTTTGTTTTAGACTATAGATGAGGTCTTGACTTGCTAAAAGTGAATGAGGCCTGACTCAAAACAGGAATTTCAGATATAAGAAGTGTAACTTTCTATTTCTTCTACTTCTTATCTACTGTTCAGAGATATAAACTTCCATGAAGTAGAAAGCCAGAAGCAAATGTTTTGTTGTTTAAGAATTGTTTTATAAGTTGAACAAGGCCAATTTACTTCTTTCCAGATCATCCTTACAATATTCTCTTTCTTTATTTATTGAGGGACTATAATTTCTAGCATATGAAGCATGGCCTCTGGTGGAGGGGACAGGCAGTGGGACATGGGGTTCTGGAAGGTATAATGCATTGTTAGAATGGATAGTGTGAGGAGAAGCCTCTGGGGCTCTGCATTTTTTGAGTTGTAGAAAGTTCCTGGGCAGCTAAGAAAGCTATCAGCTTCCATTCATGAAATGGGACACATCACTGGCAATCTCTCTTTCCAGGCAGCACAAACAATCATATCTGTTTGAAATCATGTTTATTTAGAAGATACAACTTCCTGATTTTCTTTCATGGTCTCTCCAGAGTAAGCTGTAGGATTGTAGTTGTCTACTTTGGGTATTACAAGCATACCATGTAGAACCATCTCTAAACCTAGCCAATTTTTTTTTCTTCCTCAGTCAACTGGTCACAGGCACTTCCCATGAGAACACAGATGCAGGTTGCAGGAGAGGAGAGGAGATAATGTAGCAGGAATAGGGTCCATGGATATCTGAGTCACTTGCTCATGCAACTGACTTGTAGGTTCAGGACCTCTCAAGCCTGATTTTGTACATTCTACTTATGTTTAATGATTAATGCTACAGTGCAGGCACAAATTTATGGTGTGATGATTCAGACAGCACTCAATCCATAATAGGAATCTCAGGTCACACGGTAACTTTATGGTTGATGATCAAGTATTCACCTCTACTAAGGCCTTATAGTATGATAAAAGGAGAGTCATGATCTCCAGAGGAAGGCAGAGCATTGCTTAAGATCTAACAGGTCTGTGCTATGATTTACCTATAAAGGCCTGATAAAAGCTCTGTACAGTATTCCTATCTGCCAAAGAGACTTGAAGCACCTGTGGTTTAACCAGATCATATAACCCAAGTCTCAGAGCAGCTTGCAGGTCATTCTGGAAAAATTGCAGTGCTATATCTTGTTCTGAGTGTCAGTCAAAACGGACAATTTTTTGGGTTACTTGGAAAAAGTTCAGAGTCGCATGCCCGGAAAAGGTACATGTTATCTCTATAATCTAAATAGGGCCATTAGAGACTATTTCTTTCTGAGTGGTAGAGGGAGTCAGACAGCAGTATGACCTTCACCGTGGAAGGAATATGAGCTTAGAATGATTTTTACAGATTTATATGTCAAAAATGGCATTGAAAATAATAAAAAATTTAAATTTATGCCAAATAACATTTTATTGAAACACAGCCATTCTCATTTGATTACATACTCTGTTTCTGTATATAACAGCAGAATTTATTAGTCGGACAGAGGTGGTATAGATCATAAAACCTAAAATATTTGCCATTTGCCCCCTATAGAAAAAATTATTGCCTCCTGCAAAATACAATTCTAGGCTAATAAATCTATAGAATCAAAATTAAATGGGAAAATTCCTGGGATAATGTGAAAAACCAAAACTTAAGTAATAAATTTGTTGACTTGAAAAAAATTCAACAAATGATGAACAAATTTAGAAGTGCTGTTAAGGAATTGTTTCTTGAGATTGTGGATCTATGTTGTTTTTATAGGTGACTCCATGTAACATTTGCAAATAAAAAATATTAAAATTATCCCAACTGGATTCACAAAGTCAGTATAATTTTGCATCCCAAATGAAAAATTGAAAACAAATAATGTTAAATGATGTTAAAAATAATGTTTAAAACCTTCTAAAAAATTAGAGGATTGGGGCTGGGCGTGGTAGCTCACACCTGTAATCCCAGCACTTTGGGAGGCCAAGGTGGGCGGACCAGCCTGACCAACATGGATAAACCCCATCTCTACCAAAAATACAAAAATTAGCTGGGTGTGGTGTCATATGCCTGTAATCCCAGCTACTCGGGAGGCTTAGGCAGGAGAATTGCTTGAACCCAGGAGAAGGAGGTTGCGCGTCCTGGGTTCAGTCACACCACTGCACTCCAGCCTGGTCAACAAGAGTGAAATTCCATCTCAAAAAAAAAAAAAAAAAAAAAAAAAAAATTAGAGGATTGGGTAATCAAATTTTGGTGTGTTAACTAGTTGGAAAATTATTATATAGCCAATAAGACATATAAATATGAATATAATGTTATAGGATGTAAGTTTCAAGTGATATAATGTTAAGTGAAAAAAGTCGTATGTAAAATTGTTTCTACCCTACATCACTTCCCTGCATAAAACACATAAATGGAACCAAAGACTTATAAACAAACCTACCAATGCTGACCCTGATCTTGTTAGGGTGTTGAAATTATATAAGATTATTTTTCTTGGTTTTAAAAATCTATTTGAATAAATATTTCATAATGTGATTGTAGTCACTTTATGATAAAATAAAATTTTAATTAAAAAAATTTTAAATGAATTACTGATAGATTTTGTGGGAAATTTATTTTCTGGACTATACACAGTATTTTCTTTCCCCTGCTAAATTTTATTATGTGAACTTTGGCTTATTCTTATAGTACATTAAATATTTTTTTCATTGTTTAGTCATTTGACATTAATGTTTATTTCCTTATGACATCTGTAGATTTGATGAATATATCTTTTACTTTGCCTTTATCTATATTGCACATAAAATAAAAATATTTATCATTAAGTAAAACCACTGTCTTGAAGTTCTTGAAGTACCTTCTAAATGTCAAATGCGGAAGACTATCTCAGTTCTCATTTTTCTGTCTTATAGAGTATTTGACCTCTGCCCCCTAAAGTTTTCTTTCTACTGAACTACAGCCCTGTCCCAGTTTTCTACCATTATTTCTAGCATCTCAATGGAAACATTCACTAAGGTTATATATCTTGTTTCTCATTATTTTCCTTGGGTATCTTTCCCACTTCTTATCTCTACATATCACCTCTGTGAAGATTACTCCCAAATATCTATTTCAGGCCTTCCCTCTGAGCTCTGAATAAGTATGTCTACATGTTTGCTTAAGAGTTCAACCTGGTAGTTCTGCTGGAACTTAAACTCAGCATTCCCCAAACTCTCTTCATTTCCTCTGGTGACAGCATTCTTCTTGTCTTCTAACTTTGGAGTCATATTTACCCCTCTTCCATTTTCCTGTATCTCTTAATAGTTAGTTGCCATTAGGTGCAATCCACCTAAGTGGCATTTCTTGCTCTTTCTACCCATACTGAGAGGCAATGTGCAGAGTTGTTAAGGGTGTGGCCTCTGGAGACAAACTGCTTGAGTTTGCTATGATCTAGCTCTGTGACTTTGGGCAACGTTTTTAAGCTTCTGATCCTCAGGTCCCTCATTTGTAAATTGGGGAAGGTAATATTATTAGCATATTATCTCACATAATCATTTTGAAGATTAAAGGATAATGTATGTTATGACCTCGGATGACTGCCCAGGATAGTAAGTCCTCAATAAAGCTTGCCTATTATTATTATTTTCATTCTAAGTGCTACCACCTTCATTCAAACTCTTTTAATGTCTCAGAGCTGTTGCATTGTGTCATATGATGGATTCCCTGATTTCTGAAGGGTAAGTCTATATTATTTTATTTGAGATATAATTTTAAAATTTATATGAAACCCACTGAATTCTGCCAAGATTTATGCCTCATGTGACATCTGACGATCTGATGAACCAAATAGGAAACATGCAAAGTAGAGACATTGTATTCCCATCCTCTAGTGGGACATTTAGTATGAGACCAGCAGGTTAAGAGGAGGCCTCAAAAAAAAAAAAAAAAAAAAAAAAAAAAAAAAAAAAAAAAAATCCAAAGACAGATGTATAGTTTGGAATGCAAAAATAAAACAAAACAAAGTGCTCACGTAATATCAACGCAGGCAAAATTAGCTTAGGGAGAATTTACGGATCAGAAGATCCCAGAGCAGGGAAATGGGAAGCTGTGGTGTAGCCTCAGGACATCTCTGTGAGGGTTATTTGGTTATGCAACAACATCAAGTAATTCCTCTCTGTAGAGTCATATGCACCCTGGATTACCACATACAACAAGAGACAGAGTTCCCCTTTCTGTTTTTCTTTCACTCGCAGCCAACCACTTGTAACCTCACTCAAGTCATTAGCTCAGAATGAAAACCTCATTAAATAATTCTTTACATGCTTCTTTTGCTAATTTGTAGCTGTTTATTTCCCTGAAAGGCATTTATGATATTTCCCCATTCTCAGTTTGTATTTAATACTACTAATTTTAAATGGTTCTATTTTGAGTTTCTGACCAAATGTGCATTTTAAAGGGATGATTTTAAAAGCATAGAAAGAATTCTCACAGCTTAGAGTTTCCTTGCATCACACTTTCTCTTGAAATGGCACCTGGGAAATATTGACAATTTTATTGTAGTCTACTTCCTCTTGTCTTGTGGCTTATTTCTATCTGTTTCTGTCAGCTATGAAAGATTTATCCATATGCTGAAGAACTGTGAAATAGTTTATGAACTTTTCAGAAAGAATGATTGAATATTATGTAAGAGCTTAACTTTGTAGATTTATAATAGGCCTGTGACAATAGAATTCAGTTGCTGCTAGAGCTCCCTGGTTTTGAGCATCATGAAAAGATACCATCTTTGGTGCACTGACACATTTGATGATTTCCTACATCTGGAAATGTTGGGTTGGATCTTTTATTGTGCTGTCCATTGAGGGGAGCAGAAGGTACATTTAAGCTGGTCTAAGATCAGGAACAGAGAGGTAAGTAAGATGTAATGATCTATCTATCTATCTGTCTGCTTGTGTGTCTGTCTGTCTGTCTGTCTACCTATCTACCATCTATCCCTGCAGCCCCTCTCTCCATCATGCTGATAATGCTGATAAACACTGATAATCAGTGTCCCACTCCTACATCATCCCTTATAATTGCCTTTATCTCCTCCCAACAGGATGCAGTATTGAATAGTGTCAAGAGCAGAGATTATGGAGTTAGATAGATCTGAGGTTTAATCGATCAAGAGCTACTGTTTATTTGCTGTGTGATCATGGGTAAATTGGTCATTAAGTGCTTCTGCAGGTTGTAATGAGGGTTAAGTAGAGAAACGTATATAAAAACTTGACCCACAAAGATGTAAAGGGTGAACAGTCTGTCTCTCTTTTTATTTTTATTTTTATTTTTTGAGCCAGTCCTTTGACCTGCACTTCCCAAATCTCTCTTTAAATCTAATTGACTGACTCTGGGGTTTTATTTTTTTCTGGGTGAACCACTTCTCCCCTTTTTCCAAGGCTAATGCTTCAATTCTCAATCTTTGGAATTTTCACTTTATTTATCCGCTTGTTCTTGGCTTGGGGCTTCTGGAAGATTTGTTTAATTGCCAAATCTTATAAGAAATCTCTGGTCAGAGGGACATATATATGGGAGACAGAGGAGGAGGCAGGAGAAAGTCAGGGAAAATTTTTCTTTAAATTTTGCGTCTAGCATCCCAAAGGAGGGTTATGCTGACACCTGTTAAGTTCTGAAGATCAGAAGCAAGTTATATAGCCTCATACATAGGTAATAACTTGCTTCAGTCCTAGGGCAAAACGATGTCATGTTTCATCAACTAGGGACAAACATCACAAATTTAGGTGCCACTCCATCTTTTTTCTCACCACAATTACATTTATTTATCTACCTGTAGTAATGTTAAAACTTTACATTCTTGTTTAATTTTAATCTAGCTATTTAAAATATCTACCTTTGTCCTGAGTAAGCACTGTCTGTCATGGTATAAATGGTTTCTATGGGGTAGAGAGATTGCTAAATTTCAAAAATGATTATCATATACAAAATGTATTTCTTTGATGAGAAGGAGCTGTATAAGTCAAGGTCTAGTGAGGAGATAAAAACCACACTAGTAATTCTAACAGAGGATTAATATAAAAAGTGTTGAATAGGTATTGGAGCACTGGAAAGGCAAAAAAGGAAAACTGGGTATTGCAGAGTTATTAATTGCAGGAAGCAGCTACTACTCCCAGGGCTTGGGGAATCAAGGGAGGAAGCTATGGAGCTGGGACTCAGACCTCTGGCTGGCAGGTACTGGCGTTTCTGAACAGGCTGCTGTGGGAAATGTGGGAAAAGCTAGAAGTGTAAATGACTGATGCCACTGGAATGAACTGCTACTGCCAGAGTGAACAGTCATTGCCAGGGTTAAGCTGGCAGGAACAGCACACGAACAGGAAGAAACAGTTTCTTCTCTCTTCTTAAAAATTTTATTTTGAGTTGACAAATAATAATTGTATGTATTTGTGGAGTACAATGTGATGTTTTGCTATAGCTCCAACCTTGAATCCTCCATCTAATGCTGCCATTAACAAAGCCTAACTGAGAATCAGCCAGCAAAGCTGAAATGTGGTTTGCAGACACATATCCTGACAGCACAAAGCAGAGTATAGAACAGTGGGTGGAAATGGAAAAATATTAACTAAATTACCATCTCAAGAATTTATGTGATTACACTGTGATGTTTCAGTGCATATATACATTGTATGGAAATTAAAACAGTGATCAACATATAAATTTTAAAATTAATGAAAAAAAGAATTTAAAGGACATAGGTTATTCTTTTTTCTTTTGAGACGGAGTCTTGCTCTGTCACCAGGCTGCAGTGCAGTGGCACAATCTCAGCTCACTGCAACCTCTGACTCCCTGGTTCAAGTGATTCTCCTGTCTCAGCCTCCTGAGTAGCTGGCATTACAGGCACACACTACCATGCCCAGTTAATTTTTGTATTTTTAGTACAGACAGGGTTTCACCATTTTGGCCAGGATGGTCTCCGTCCTCTGACCTTGTGATCCGCCCACCTCAGCCTCTGAAAGTGCTGGCATTACAGGCATGAGCCACTGCGCCCGGCCAGGTTATTCTAGTTTTGAATGTGTATTAGGCTCCACAGGAAAGCTGCCTTTAGGGATTCTAGCAGCAATAGCTTTTGGAGTTAAAAAATGTGAGTAGGTTATACTTATAGTGATAGCTCAATGTCAGATTCCAATATCTGTCAGGTTCAAACACAAATTGGGACAGAGATAGAAATAGGGGGAAGAATGGGAAAGTTTTCTTTAATGAAGGATATTTCAAATAGGGGCAATATTATTCACTGAAGTTTTATTGACTATATTTGTCTCTTATTCTAGTCTTAATTTACTAGCTAATGTTATGCTTGCATCTCAATTTAAGAAATTTTAATTTTTTTTTCTGAGTTCTTAAAGACCATCTTTCACTCTTAGCTATTCTCTTCTCCTTTCTCTCTTTCCTCCCCCTTTTTCTCCTTTATCCTTTTTCCTAGAACTTCTTTACCTATTCCCTCTTCTACTTCCTTCCTCCATCTACCTTCCTCCTCCCCCTTTCCTCTCAGTTATCACTATTTTATTTGGCAGCTCTTGACTAGAGGTGAGGTTTCAGGCACATATTCACATTTTTTTTTTCCTGTGACTACTAATAGTTTGAAACAAAGCACTCTCTTGATTAAATTAAATGTTGAATATTAAATCTAAAATGACAAGAAGTTTCATTCATCTTCTATAAATTTTTTGAAGGTAAGAGGGTATGTTTAATCCAATCAGAAAACAAGCTTAAATAGAATATTCCCCTCCATTCTTTCCTTAGTACTTTGTTTCTCTTCCTGCAACTGCATCCTAACAGCTGATGTGATGTTTTGGCAGATATGCCCAACTTTATTCTGATGGGACTGAAAAAGACAGAAACACTTACCTGTTGGGGAATTGTCAGTTTTAGTTAAAGCCCTTCTAGTATCTGCTTTTCTTTGCAGCCCATGGGCTTTGGAAGTCATTGTCTTTTGTGATGACTGTGATGTATGCAGACTTCTAGACAGAGTGATTGTGTATGTACCAGTTAGGTTAAGCCTCATTCTAAAGACAGTCTGATGCCCTAATCAGGAAGGCTCTGTTTGGGGATTATTTTCTACATTTTAAGTGAGAATTCTATTACCCAGTGGTGGGTATTTTAAGCACTTCAGTAATTTGTATCAATATCTGTCTTTGACTTTGCTAATGAGCATATTAGATATCAGAAATAGGATTTTCCTTATAACTAGTAGCTTGATAACAGCAAGATGAATCTCAGGAGTAGATTGTCAGTGATAAAATTAAAGGTATTTAGTATATATGGATTGGCTAAAATGTTTTAGAGATATTTCTCATACTTGTCCTAATAGGATATAATAGTCTAGTGATATTGGAAGTTTTTACAGTGAGGGATGGAACCTCAGGCTTGATTTCAGTTCCTTCTCCAGTCACTAATTTAGGCGAGTTGTTGTTGCCTGATTCAGATTCTGACTATAAGGGAACAGAATCTGGTCTCTGGACTCTTGTGTCTGTGCTGAGGGCAGGGCCAGCTTCATATGCCCATATGACCCAAGTTATCTTGGGTTTAAAGGGATCCTTTTTAATTAAGGGATCTATGCTTGGTTTAATGCTGTCACTTTCTTGAAATTCTTAATAATTTGGAACAAGGAGCCCCATGTTTTTGTTTTGTACTGGGTCATGCAAATCAGCCAGAATTGGCTGCATTAACTTTTCATGCAAGGACATTGGAAAAGACAGACCTGAGACTTCACTGAGTTTGTGAAGGAACTCTTGTGCCTGTTTATTAAACCAATGCCCATATGTTGGGTAAAATCTGGTTTGAAACTTGCTTCAGTTAAAACCAATGAAGTTGTGGGGAATAGCTAACCCTCAACGCCTTCACTGACTTCCAGATTTTACAACAAAGAGTTGTACAAAACCAAATTGGCTTGGATCAGTTCACAGCAGTGTCATCTAGGTTTTAAGGACTACATAGTTTATCACAGCACAGAGAACTAAAACTCAGGATATGGAACTTTTTAAAATTTTGGTACAGAAAGTTGTGTTAGATGGTTAAAATACAGGGAGCTACTTGTGCTATCAGGAAACTAAAACCAGATGGTAACAATTAATTATTGTTTTACTTATTGTGCTAAAAACTAGAATTTGTCATTCTATCCCTTTACTCCAGTGCACATTATCTCTGTATACAGTGAAACTGAAAATGGTAGTAGTAGTTTCTATTGTGTTTTTAAATAGAGCATGTGATTTTTGAACGCATCAGTTCACGGACTAGGCAGTACTCTGAAAACTCAGTCTTAGAGCAAGATTTTATTTAAAACTATGTGCAGAGAGGCTGATTATTGCCCAGTAACATTGATTGGTCTGACAGGGTCCTGGGAGATGAGGTATTGCTTTTAATTTTTAAAAAATTTTAAGTAAGACACACTTTACCCCTCTCTGTTATGACTATGCCTTTTCTTTTGATTTGCAGTTAGAAAGTGGACATATTTTCCAAATGAATGAAAACTCAGTTTGTGATGAAATGGCAAGGGCTCCTTCATGAAGTACAGCCTAGGGACTCATAGAGGCCTGCTTCAGGCTAGACTGGAAATAAAAAGATTATGCTTGCTGGCCTTTGAGCAACATTCTGTTGACTGAAAGGTTTTCATGTTATTGTGAAAATGTACAATTCCTTTCTCTACAAACCCACTAGGGACTGTTCTACTTGTTGGTCTGATTGTTGATGCCTTCTGAAGTACATGTTACCTTTTAAATTTTTTTTACTCTTGTGAACTGAAGAAGAAAGGAAGGTAAGTGACACAGCCTCACTCATTCATAGGTTTACTTAGGGAACAAAACCAAAATTAGAATATATTTTGAAATAATTTTCCACAAGACTACCCGATGTCTATCTTGTTCTTTAAAAGGCACATCACAGCCTTTGTAGAGGTGACAATGTGGTGGTTGTGGTGGGATGAGGGCCTGCTGCAGGTCTGACTGGCATTCAAAAATGCTCAGTATGATCTGCAACTCCCTCTCTCTCTAAGAATGTACACACCATTTGCTTGGCAGTCTGTGACTGAGTATAAAGGAGGGTATCTACAAGCATAGCTCATCTCTTTCTACATTGTGAACATCGATACTTTATATTTATTGCCTATCGTGTGAGAAGTTTCACACTTGAATGGATCTGGTAAACTAAACAACAACAAAGGAAAATACAAAACAATGACAGTTAAAAACCAACTTAACTTTCTCAATTTCTTCTATTTTTGGTTGTTTATTGTACCAGTTGTGGGTATGTCCAGTAATTCAGAATAAAGCAACACTTTGAATTTCATAGCTAGACCAACATTTTTTTCCTCTTTAATTAGTTTCCGTGGATTTAAAATCACATAGCAAACTTCTGTCTCTATGTTCATTTCAGAAGAAATCAGTACTGAGGTTTCCTTCCCAACATGTGTCCACCACTAAAAAGTCTATAAAGTTTATCAGACTTCTTTCACAAAGGTCATGGAAAGAGAAAATAAGAGTGCTTTATTTTAGATAAAGGCTATGTATTATAATAAGAAGACCATGTCACCTATTGCAGTCAGCATTTTTAATAGCAATAATAAATATCATGGTAAGTCAACATGGAACACATAATTTAATACTAGTAATTATATACCCACAAACCTCATAAAAACTAGGTTCATACTTTTAGTTCAAGTATACACATATCTATCACTAAATGACTGTGGGTTTTCAAATATTTCACCAGCAAAGTATTTTTTATTCCAGTGCTGTATGGTGTCAGGTCAAAAGACTTTCTTGAGTACATGTTATTCAAGGAAAACCTTACTAAATAGATTTTATGAGAGAGTCACAAGCCCGGATGTATTTACAACTCTGAACTGTGACCAAGCTAAAGAGACTGTAATGATCACATAAATGAAAAAACATGATTGTACAATCTTCAGGGCTTTCATAAAAGTGATTTTTTTTTTTTTTTGCCTAACATTGCAATGTTTAACCCATTTAAAATTTGAAAAACTATAGGAAAATATAAAGGAAGAATACAGTAATGAATATTTCTAACTGGTCATTTATATTTCTGTGGAATTCAAGGCATAAAAAAGGAAGAGACGGGGAATATAATACTCTATAAACCTTTTATTTTGAAATACTTTCAAACTTACAGAAAAGTTGTAAGGACAGTACACAGAAATCTTGTTCAACCTTCATCCTAATTCCGCAACTATTAACATATTTAGCACATTTGCCTTTTCTTTTTACCTATTTACCATCTATCTTCCATTTCAAATGTTTATTGTTAATTTCCATTTGCAAATATGTTGCAGATGTGATGCTGTTACTCCTAAATAAAGCAGTGTGTATTTCCAACTCATCCACAGTGTATGTATCTCAAAATCAGAAAATTGACATTGATACAATATTATTTTATAACTCACAAACCCCATGAAAATTTCAGTATTTGTTCCAGTAATGTCCTTTGTAGAAACAGACACAAAGGAGAAGAAGAAGGAGGAAAAAAAAAAATACAAGGGCAAAAACAAAAACAAAACTTTTATTTTCCCCTCTTTCCTTTCTGGTCCAGAAACCAGGATCAAGAGTTTCATTCGATAGCCATGTGTCTTCATTGTCCTTCAATCTGTAGTGACCCTTCCGCCTTTCTTTGCTTCTTCATGTAGATATTTTAAAGCTGTACAAGCCAATTATTTTGTAAAATGCCCCTCAGTTTGGCTTTGTCTAATGTTTCCTTGTGCTATGATTCAGAATATAAATTTCTGGCAGGTATATTACAGAAGGGGTACTGTTTTCTTCACAGTGTATTGTACTAGGAAACACATAACTTCCATTTGTGTCATTACTGGTTAAGTTAGTGTCAATTTGGTTTTTCTACTCGGTAGTTCATTAAGCAATATTTTATACTTATTAAAAATAATTAATATGCTTTTGTGATACTTTGAGCCTGATTAAATATTTTGTTTCTTATAAGACTTTCACCGAGTAATAATCTTTTAGATCAGTGGTCCCCAGCATTTTTGGCACCAGGGACTGGTTTTGTGGAAGACAATTTTTCCATGGATGTAGAGAGGGGATGGTTTCAGGATAAAACTGTTCCACCTCAGATCATGAGGCATTAGTTAGATTCTCATAAGGAGCACGCAATCTAGATCCCTCGTATGTGCAGTTCACAATAGGGTTTGAGCTCCTATGAGAATCTAACATCATCGCTGATCTGACAGGAGGCAGAGCTCAGGCAGTAATACTCACCTTCTGCTCACCTCCTGTGCAGCCTGGTTCCTAACAGAATGGGGACACTGTGTTAGGGTCCCTGTTTTATGTGATATATTTTAGTGATTAAAGTTTTCACAATTTTTAGATGTTGATTTTTGTCTGAATTAGTTGTTATAAGATGGTTGCCAAATGGTGATTTTTAAAATTCTATCATTCCTTCTATAATTGTTAGCTAGAATTTGATAGAAAGCAGAGCATTCTCTCTCTTTTCCCATCTTCTTTCCCTTTCTTCAGTATGAGCTTTGGATTCCTATTATAATCAATGGTCTATGATGTAATTAATTTTAATACTCAGAATGTTCCAGATTTGACCCGTGGAAACCTCTTGAAGCCGGCTCCTGAGTCCTTCTGATGGATCTTTGTAATTGACTGATACTTTCTTTCTGGCACAAGACACTTTCTTTCTGGCACAACACTCTTTCTGTTCTCACCATGAGTCATGTAAGCACTACCACCATCAAGACGTAGAGCATTTCTATCACTCCTGAAAATTCTCTCAAGCTCATTTGTAGTCAACCCTTCTCACCTTCACCTTGTTTTGGCATCCAGTGATTTGTTTTCAGTTGTGATGGTCTTGCCTTTTTCAGAATGTCATAGGAATGGAATCATATAGTACGTATTCTTGGAGTCAGTTTTCTTTGACACTGAATGTTGTATTTGAGATTTATCCATGTTGTTGCATGTGTCAGTAGTTTGTTCTATTTATTACTGAGTAGTATTTCATTACATGAACATATCACAGTTTTTTCACCAGCTGATGGTTATTTGGGTTGTTTCCAGCAAAATTGTTGTGGCAATTATAAATAAAATATTATTTGTATACACATTTTTTAATTGACTTTAAGGACATATGTTTGTACTTCCCTTGGGTAAGTTCTTAGGAGTGGTATTTCTGGTCATGTGGTATGTGTGTGTTTAATTTTATAAGAAATTATCAAACTGTTTTTCAAAGTGATTGTATCATTTTTGCATTCATAACAACAAAGTATAAAAGTCCCAATTTATCTTCATTCTTGCCGGTACCTGCTACTTTTTTTTTTTTTAATTAGCCATTATAATAGTTGTATATTGGTGTCCTATTATGATTGTAATTTGCAATTTTTAAATTATTAGTATGTGGATTGCCTGTGTTTATCTTATACCTCTATATCTTCTTTGTTGAAGTATCTGTTAAAATATTCTTTATTGAATTATAGGTGTTCTTATTACTGAGTTATGAGAGTTAAAAAATATTCTGGATATCTCTCCTTCTCAGAAATGTGCTTTGCAAATATTTTTGCAATCTGTGGTTTGTATCTTAATTTTCTTATAGTTATCTTTAGAATAGTAGAAGCTTTCAAATTTGAAGAAGTCCAACTTATTAATTTTCTTCTATAATTTATATTTTCAGTTTTCTAAAAAATTTTTGTGAAACACAAGGTTGCAAAGATTTTCTCCAGCCTTTTCTTCTAGGGTTTACATTTAGGTCCAGCACAACTTTTCAGTAAGATTACCATCTTTCCACTGAATTTCTTGGCACGTTAGAAAAAATCAGCTGACATTTGGGTGGACCTGTTTCTAGACCCTCTGTTCTAATTAATTGATCTATGTATCTATTTATTTGCAAAGACCACATTATTATAATTGTAGCTTTATAATAGGTCTTAAAATCAGGTAGTATGCATAAGTCTTTCAATTTTGCCCTTTCATTAAACTTTTATAGTTTTTAGCTTACAGATTTTGTATGTTATATTTATATCTAAGTATTTTATGTTTTATATTGCTGTTGTAAATGGTACTTTTAAAATTATAATGTCAAATGGTTCATTACTAGCATGTAGATACATAGTTTTTATTTTTATATTGCTCTGGTATCCTACAGTCTTGCTGAATAGACTTCTTATGTCTAGTAACATTTTTGGGTAAACTTCGTGAAATTCTACATAGATAATCATGTTTTCTAAGAATAGAGAAAAGTTTATTTTTATAACATATTCCTTTTATTTCTTTTTTCGGTCTATTATTCTACCTAGGACCTGTAGTATGATATTGGTTAGGGATGGGAGGAGAGGACATTTTTGCCTTATTTTTAATCTTAAGGAGAAGAATTTATTTTTTCCCATTAAGTTTGACTTCAGCTCATGTTTTATGCAGATGCCCTTTATCAAGTTCAAAACATACTCTTTTATGCCTAATTTTCTTAGAGTTTTAATCATGCATAAATGCTGTATTTTGTAAAAATAATTTTTCTGCCTCTGTTCAGATCATTTTTTAGTCTGTTCATATGATAAATTACATTGATATATTTTCAAAATATTGAACCAACCTTGCTTTTCCCATTTAAACTCCATGATGTTTATATGGGTCATTATGTCTTATTACTCCAGTCAAGATGTATTATTATTTTTTATATGTTGCTGAATTTGATTTGTTAATATTTTGTTGAGTTCTTTTTGTATGTTTGTTCATGATTACAATGCATAGTGGTCAGTAGTTTTCTTGTAATTTCTTTGTCTTTGATTTTGGTCAGGGTGATGTTGCCTCTTCAAATTACTTGGAATGTCTTACATTTTTGTCTATTTTCTGTCAGTCCTTAAAAACATGCAGTATTAGTATTATTTCTTCCTTAAGTGTTTGATAGAATTTACTAGTGAAACCATCTGGGCCTAGAGCATATGATGTCCATTAGTCATGAACCACATGACAAATAGCAAAGCTCAAAGGAATTCAGGGAACTTCTCCTCTTCTCCAGCTTTCCAACCCATTACTTAGAGGTTTATTGCTTGTTTACCCCTGTGCTTCCATCTTCTGAACTCTGAGTTACTATTTCTGCCACAATTTCTTAAATTGTCTTGTAACTATTTTCATTGATTCCACTTGTCAGCTGGGTTCAATCAAGCTACTGTTATTTTTTCAATACTGCTGAATTTCAGGGTGCTCTACCAATTTATAAGATTAATTGAATTGCTCACAATGACAAAATTAATTTCTGTGGAGATAGTTTATAAATGCTGAACTTACAGCTCATTACATTATGTTATGCCATCTTCCAATCTACGGGCTACCTAATATGAGTTAAGCATTTTCTTGTTTTTACTTATATTAAATAATATTTAGATTTTTGAAGAGGTTTAAGTGTTTGATTTGTAAAAAGCTGCATTTTTTAACTAGACTTACACCTGCATTTTTAAGTGAACATTGCTGTGTGTGTATTACCTCATATAACCTATTTTCCAAAGAAGTTCAACTCTCAGAATAGATAATTAGGAGTGCTGTGCTCACTTGGATAAAGTTCAAGTCCTTGATTTTTAAATGATTTAAAAGGACCTTTATGATGATTGCATACTTTGTTCTGGAGACCCATGATTTAATGGCAGGAACTGTAAATGTATGATTTGGTAAAATCAGAGCTCAGTGGCACTGGATGGATACAAATATTTACTTCTTTCCTCATACTGTTAGAATCAACTAAGTAGTTAGCTTATTTAGTCTGCATCTGGGATTTAGCTTTGAACAAATTTCTAGCTTAGTGATGGCATGCATGGCACCATTCTTTCCTTCACTCTTGGTAGTTTTTCTTCAATGTTAGAGAAGAAAGGATGATCCTGTCTTTATTTTATAGCATGCTCCGAATATGTTATTTTTTTCTGTTCTCTTTTAGCTAACAGTGAAGTAGGTGATGCTTGGATGAATATATAACAATGATGTGCTAACTATATCAAGTCAAAAATGCCATGCAGTAATTCTTGATTCAGAAACCCAGCAAAGTCCTTGATTTGAAAACTGTGAATGCATCTCTTTTATCAGCATGAATTTTCATGTAGTCCGTGAATAACATAGGTTGGTTGAAAATAAATTAGCGTGGGATAAACAAATAAATAGAAATAATTGGTTCTAATGAAACAAAGAATTAGGGTGTGATTTTGAGATCTCTGTCCTTGTTTTTGTTTAATCACTTGTCAACTAAATAGAAATAGTTGGTTTTAATGAAACAAGGACAAGATTTGGGGTCTCTGTCCTTGTCTTAGTTTAATACCATGACCATGCTTTTCTCAAGTTCCCAACTATATATTAAATGATAATAAAGAATGTGACTTTCAATTTAATAAATTTATTTAACAGTTTTAACAAAAGAAAAGTATTGTTATGACAATCAAATCGTCATATAAATAAGTCTACAACTGTGTATAAAGAAAGAAAATGGTAATATGGATAATTCTAAATAATTTTTAGTGAAACTCTTACTGCCTTGTTCCGTTTGTGTAGTGAAAGAACTGGAGAATTAGAAGAGATTGTGGATTTCAATGGTATTTCTGAGTGGTGAAGGATGAGAAACTTTTTATATCTCTTATACATCAACTTGGATTCCTAGTCTCATCCTAATAGAAAGAAGAGAAGATCCACTTCCTGTATCACAGCCTTAGAATTCTAGCCAGAAGGGTGGAGTAAAGTGGGAGAACTATTTGTGTCTTCCCTCAAGGTTCCTTAAGGTTCCTTAATGTTTGGCTTTGTAATGCATTGTATTATGTCAGGTTACCTGATTTGCCTTATAAATGTGCTTGCTTTAACCACATCCTGAGCAAAAAACAAATTACCAAATTATAGTAAGGAGAGTGTACTCTAGAGAACAAAATTTTGCAAAAAAAAAAAAAAAAGAGTACTCTTCTATGACAGCAACAAATTATTTAAGAATATGATAGTACTTCTGAGAATCAATGAATAAATAAGATAAAATGGTGCTGATGAAGGTATTACCACCTGTGTGGACTTGGGCAAGTCTCTTAAGCTTTTTGTCTCAATTTCCTCATGTGCATTCTGAAGCGTTTGATTTTCCTGATTAGTATAGTCCCCTCTGATCTGAACATGCTGTAATTCTCGGCTGCAGAGCACAGAGAGCTTTAAGAGACCTTGGGGATTTGAGACAAGAGACATCAGTATGTGACTTGGTGCAAGGAACAAGGCTGAATACCAAAAGGGAAATGTGCTGTGCATGAAAGACCTGGATTTGTGGCAATTTTTGCTGGTCAGTAAGGGAGGAAAGTCTTAAGGGTAAGAATTTTCTGTATTCAAACCACAGTATGAATGTCTGAAAAATGTAATCATGTTTGGAAGATTTATATTTTGGTGAAGACATAAGATCAGATAAGTACATGTGTATGACTCGAAATAAAATGTGAAAGGAAAAAATTATTAAAGGTCAAGTCATCTTCCCCATATGTTATCAGAAGAATAGACTGGGAGGGGATTCCAACTGTATTTTATGAAGAAAAAAACATAAAGCCACATTCCTAGACTCAGTATGTATAAATGTAATATAGAAAGATAGATTTTTTTGGTACCTTTGACAGTGTTATGGGGTTCTAGCTGAAGCTCATTCTTAGTCGTAGCTAATTTAGACATATCTGAGCCTCTCTGGGAATCTGGTGGAATTCGCCTTCCAGGTGCTTGTTTGTAAGAGAAATTTAGGATTCTTTTTGGAACTAGCCCATCCTAAGGGAAGAAAAAGTCAGCCAGATGAGGTAATCCAACCACGGCCTCAGTCATCAGAGGGACGGGGTTCTTTTATGTTTGTCTTGATACTTGTTTCAGAGATATGTTCCTGGATGCAGAATAAAAAAGGAAAGAGCTGTTTTCACTAAAAACTGTTTATGATATAAATGTCCAATGAAGGATTGTGTGGTTGCATCAGATGAGTTGTTTCAGTAAAGGGAAGGAGACACATTCTCCTAAAGTAGCTTCAAATAGAATGTGACTCTTGCCTCTCCGTGGCTTCAGTAGGTGAAGTGCAGAAGCAAGAGGTACTGCAGCATGGTGGAGGTGCCGAGCACATGCAGAGGGTACCTGTGGGAGTGAGAAGTCCAGTAGGGGCAGTAAGCGTCAGTTCAGGTGACTGACAAGCAGGGCTGCAGTGTCCAGAGGACATTGGCTGCCATAAGGACACTGGGCACAGTGAATCCAATGCTTCAAACATAAGAGTCAACAAAGATATCCAACTGCAAAAAAGGGAAACAAATTATGAACAGAAATAACAAAGATAAAAAACCCAAATATTTATTAACAAATGATAAAAGCACATAAAGTTAGAACTAAGGGTATGTGAGAAAGATTGTTAAGCACTAATAAAACATTCTATAGTAACATTTTATAGTGGGTCAGTAGAGAATGATGATGGGGATAAGAATAAAGATAGACAGTTGAACATGCACCAAAAGACAGAGATTATAGTTTCTATAGATGTTTTTAAGAATGAGCACTGGACTGAAATAAAGGAAAAGGTAGCAGTTGACAAGAATCTCCTAAGCAGCAGGCACCATGCCACCATGCTAGAAGCTTGAAATACATGGTTTCATGAAATCCTCTCATCAAACTATTTGCCCTAAGCAGAGCTACTGAATATCAAAGCTGGGTTTGAATCCAAGTTGTTCTGACTCCAAAGCCAATGTTTCCCTCTCCCTCCCTTGGAGAAAGAATGCAGACTTACGCTGAAATTTCAGTCAAAGGCTAAGGATAAAAGTGAATTAACAGCAGGCATTTTAGCTCAAGAAATGAGGAGCACAGTCCTGTTGTTGAAGAGGGGAAATGATTCTGGCTCTGAGGTTCTTATTTCTGAGTTCAGAAAGACTTTTGAGATTTGTCTAAACAATCTTTTGGCAGCTGTTTCATTGACATATGGGGAAAAGGTGAAATAACCTGTAAAATGAAGTCAGGAGTTTTAACCGAATATGTTTATTAAAAGGAAAGAGGGGAGAGGATTAGATGCTAGAGGACAATATCATCGTCAGACGCCTATTGCCTTACTTCTCTACAGATCTGGTTTTAGAAACAAATGGGGGGCAGGGTGCGGTGGCTCACACCTGTAATCCCAGCACTTTGAGAGGCTCAGGCAGGTGGATCACAAGGTTAGGTGATCAAGACCATCCTGGCCAACATGGTGAAACCCTGTCTCTACTAAAAATCCAAAAATTAGCTGGGTGTGGTAGCGTATGCCTGTAATACCAGCTACTCAGGAGGTTGAGACTGGAGAATCTCTTGAACCAGGGAGTTGGAGTTTGTGGTGAGCCGAGATCATCCCATAGCACTACAGCCTGATGACAGAATGAGACTTTGTCTCAAAAAAAAAAAAAAAAAAAAAGATACAAATGGGAAGATTAGGGCCCAAGAAATATCAGGGAGGGACGTGTAAACAGGTCCTCTGTGAGTAATGCACACACAGCAAGAAGCTGAATGGATACTTGGTTGTATATAAGAAAAAGTTTTGGTTGAGACATGCCATGAATGAATGCTGTGCCTGATTATCTGCTGAAGAACATAAAACCTTATGAATCAATGTTATTAGTTCTACCAGAATTGGGTAAATGTTGACAATTTGATTCCAAAATTCATGTGAAAATGCTAAGAGTTAAAATATCAGAAAAAGCTAAACAGAGTTAAAATATCAGAAAAAGAAAAAAACATTTTTCAGACTTGCTCTATCAGATAATTAAGACATTGTGGTATTGGTGTCAGGATAGACTAATAAACCAATCAAATAGAACACAGACCAGAAATAGACCACACTTGATGCCTGATGAGGCTGGTACTGCAGAGCAGTGGGAAAAGGTTAAGTTTTAAATTAAATGTTGTTGGGTTACCTGGATACATGTATAAAAATTAAAAATTGACCCCTCCATCAGACCATATACAAAAATGAATTTCATGTCAATTTTAATATAGAAGTAAAAGGTAAAACAATAAGGCTTACAGAGGATGACAAAGGAGATATCTTCATGATCTTCAATTAGGCAGAAATTTCTTAAACAGGACACAAAAAGACTAGCCATTAAGTAAAGTATTGGTAAATCAGACTACATTTAATTAGTAATTGTTGTTCACTAAAAGATACCAATAAGAAGTGAAAAGGCAAACTCAGAGTGGGAGAAGATATTTGCTATATATTTGACAAAGGTTGTTATATACAGAAACGGACACAGAATTACGTATTTACTCTACATTTATCTGGCAAATAATACATAAAGAACTCCCATGAGTCAATAAAGAAAATCAGACTATCTCAATAGAAAAATGGGCAAAAGATTTAATAGGGACTCCACAAGAAGATATCCAACTGATTAAAGAACTTATGAAAATAAGTTCAACTCTGTTAGTAAGTAGGAAAATGCAACCTGAAATCATAATGACGAGATACCTCTAATGCATGCCAGATGGCAAACAAACAAAACTGACATACTTAGTGTTGGTTAAGATGTGGAACAACTGGAGCTCTCATTTACTGCTGGTGGTGCAACCTGTTGGGAAAGTGTTTGGAAATGTCTACTAAAACTGAAGACTCTTTTTCTAACCTAGCAATTCCCTTTTTAGATATATATTAAATAGCAGTAGCTGTTTATTTTCATTCTGATAATAATGGGAGAAAATGAGTGAATGCTTAAAATACATAATAGAAGAGCCAGATAAAATGATTGGTAACAGTGAATGAAAAGTTTATAAATATTCCAGAAAGGGAAAAATATTGTAATATTAAAAACATAAAGTAGAGGTTACAATAGTAAGAATATTTGGTGTATTCATTCAGGGAAGAGGATTAAGAACATTAACCTAAGGCCAATTCTTTTATGGTGCAGTGTGAGCCTAACCAATAGAATAGGTGATTCTGCCTTTGGGCATCTTTCTGGTCCCTGCTAATAGTGATTCAAATTGACAAGACTGTTAGCCCACGTTGTATCCCTGAACTTTCCATTTCCCTCAGAACACTGATCCTTGTAGGCTGTTTGGATCTGCCCTCTCTAATGTTCCTCTCTCCTCTCTTCCCAGGAGTATGCTCATTCCATTTTGGGGTCCATTGATTACTACTGGCTATTTTGCAATTTTGAGAACTGTCAAATCGTATAAATATCATCTCAACAGGAATTGTTCCTTTAGGGAATCTCTTTACAGTAGTAATTTTAAATTCTATTGGTCTACTTTTCCAAACTAGTGGGAGGGAAATGATCCATTAAAGTGAAAAGAGCTGCAAAAACAAAACAAAACAAAATCCACCAATGAGAAGAATGAAAGGAAGAGGATGAAGCAGTGAAGGTTGTAGTCTAAAGGTCTAATGCTGGAAAGCAGGAGTGTACAGCCAGAAAAATGTCAACAGAGGGTGGCAATTTATACAATAAGAACAACTATTAACATAAGGCTAAAGACATTAAGTGAAAGTTTTAGGAGCCTGGAAAAATTAAATAATGGTTTAAAGCAGAGCTGTTGCATGAGATGTCCTATTATAACAGACTGCTCTTTTGAATGATCATAACATTATGAATCTGGAAAGAATATTCCCGCAGCAGAAGATGTAGGGAAGATCCGACACAGTAACATTCTGTCTCTAAATGTGCCAAAGCAAGTGATTAGGGAGGAAGATATATAAATTTTTATTACAAAGAATCTATTTCTTTAAAGATAGAAAAAGGAAGAATAACAAAACCATGATTTCTGGGTAGTAAAAATACTGAAAAAGTTAAAACTGGTAAAGAGAAAACAATAATAAAGAGAAATGCTCTTTGTTTGTATGACACACAGAGTCCATATCCCATTTTCACTTTTAACACTTTATGGGGTTCTAGGCTCACAACCGCTCACCCCAGAAGACTGGCTTTATAAGCGTTTCCATCTCTGAAAGAAGGGACATGAAGACATGTTGCATATTGTTTGGTAGCCTGAGCTGCTTGACATTAAGTAATAATCCTGCTACATCCTAGCCTCGTTACCTTAGGCAATACATTTAGCCTCTCTGTGTCTCAGCTCCTCAACTGTAAAATGGAGATAATAATATAATTTACATCAGAGTTTTGTGAGGATTAAATGTTATTTAATTATTAAGAGCTCAGTCCATGTATAGCTGTTGTTATCCAAAGCTATATTGCTCGTTAGTGGCACAGCTTAGACTCTAACAAAATTTTTCTGCCTCCAAATTTGTGCCCTTTTCTGGACACTTTTTTTTACCTGTTCCCTAGGAGGTATTAGAGTTTGGGTCTGTGTTCCAGATTTGAGGCCTTGAGAGGTGGGGTCAAAATGTGAGAGGTCAGTTTAAAAAGAATTGGTGCAAAGATGAAGTGTGATCCAACTTCCAAGTCAGTTGATCTAGGTTAGTAAGAAACAGTCCAAAAACATGAAGCCCAGAAAGCCAGAGGGCAGAGAATATGAAGCAGCTCTGAGATGTATGCTCCATAATGGAGATCAGGTAGGATAACAATAGTAGGTTTGTGAAGTGAGACTAGTAGAAATCCCCAAGGCAATGGTGTAGATATTTTATTATTGTTAATTTTCAGCAATGGAAAGCCAATTGTAAATGCTTGTGGAATAATGATCTACTTGGCTTCTACCACTGGCAGCTGGGACCACTTAACACCTGCCTGCAGGTCCAATCTTATCTCTCACTTCTGTGCCAATTATGGCCTTTGACAGGAAGATCCTAGGAGTCCAGTAACTAGTCATCGAGTATCAAGTCATCTTTTTAGGTGGACACAATCTGATACTGTGCTTTGTTTATTAAACAAAGTCCTTCAGTATGTTAGTTACTTGAGATTTCATAACTTTTCTTAAAAGTGGTCAGAGTGGATGCTAAACCTGAACTCTGCTTACTGAAGCTTCATGTCCAGAGCCTAAAGCTGCACCTCTCTGAGGTGGAACTCTGCACCTGCTCTGTCCTGGAGCTCTGTCTGCTGCCTGCTGTCCAACCACTCCACCGACAGGACTGCCCCTGTTGCTTACTCATTAGAACTGTATGGTCTAATACAATACAGTTACAATACTTTTGGTCAATTTTGTCTCTTGGGCCTGGCCTTGTAAATGAGAACTACCCTACTGCAGATTAAACACTTATTTAGATGTAACACATATGATGTTTTAATCTTTAAGAAAGTTACCATGTACTAAACATTTCTATTTATCAGTGCCAGTGCTTTATACCCATTTTCTTGTTTTATTTTTTCCCAATAAACTATGATATAGATACTATATTGTTAGGCTCAGTTTTCAGATGAAATTAAGAAAATTTCTCAAAGTCACACAGCTGGTAACTGGGAAATTTGGGATTCAAGGCTGGTAACTTCAAAAGCTGAGATATTAAATATTTTGCTATATGTTGGTGATAAAAGAAATAATGTAAGACAGAACATGTCGAATAATCTGAGACACAGTTGCTTTGTAAAGGCAAACTGTTCTTATTTGCATTAAACTCATCATTTCTACCAGAAACATTACTGAGATGCTGCTTTTTTTTTTCTTTTGACATTACACTGTGTCTGAAAGGCAGATGGAGATAATAAAAAGGAAGAACATGAAAAAAAGATTCTTCTTAGAAAAGTATTTTATAGTCTGTTTGATGAATGCTAAACGAATGAGAATTCTGGGCAGCTGTGGAAAGACCCACCCTAATAAAATACTGAGATGTAGTCACTGCAAAAGATAAAAATAGTCACATCCAACATTGACTAAGAATGGAGGTGGGATATTATGAACTGTACTCTACTGAGGGTCATTTATAAGTGGAAGAGAAAGTCATTGGTGACTAGGTGGATGGCAATGTTGAAACATCTTTCTCATATGGCCTTGTTAAACTTTTTAAAGGGAGACCCTTAGAGCAGAAAAACTAGAACGAATAAAAAGATTTCATTGTGTCAGAACCCAGAACAGTTGTTGTTCCTTTTTAAAAAATAATTCATGAGTCCCTTTGCAAAACTGATAAAATCTATATACACTCTTTGTAAGGTATAAAATCCATGTCCCCACACTATTTATTATACAAATTTATGTACTTCCCTGGAGCCTATTCATGGACCCCAGGCCATGAATCAAGAATCCTTGAGTTTGAAGAAGTCTTTTTGAGTTGGGGAGAATTCCAATATTATGATTAAATCCTAGTGAGTACCTCTTGCCAAATACTCCAAATACCTGTGGTATTAGTGACTTGACTATTTGCACTTCCTTGTAAATAGAATGGCTGCTGCTGCCTCAGAATCTGAGGTTTTTCATAATGAAAGATGAGTATAAGTGTCATATTTATTTATTCTATTCTTGTTGGTATTTTTACATAGGTAATCTTTTCCCCAAATTCTGCTGAGAGATTCTGAGATTGGCAAGAGATCTTTTAAAATCTGTCCTGGTGGCTTTCTTTTCGATTGGAATATTATTTTTCCCCTTAAGCCACAGAACTACTCTAGGTTGTGCCATGGAGACATTTTGATACATCAGGCAGCTTTTGGGCCCTAATTCTGGTAGTTATCAAGCCCACTGACAGGCGTGACAGGACCTAGAAACATAATACAAACTTATATAATCAGTCATTTGTCTCTGCCATTTTTATGTTGAATTAATGCTCTGGGCACCTCTTCAAAGTCATACTGTGGAATATTTTTTAAACATTTATTTTTGTAATATTGTTATATAACTTTCTTAAATAAGAATAGTTCATTCTATCCCTTTCCCCCTTCCATTCTAAATCAGAAAATAAAGGCACCCAAATACAGATTGAGGCTTTTATTTATTTATTTATTTTTTTGAGAGAGTCCCACTCTGTCACCTATGCTGGAGTTCTGTGATGCGATCTCGGCTCACTGCAACCTCTGCCTCCTGGGCTCAAGTGATTCTCCTGCCTCAGCCTCCCGAATAGCTGGGATTACAGGTGCCTGCCACCACGCCTGGCTAAATTTTTGTAGTTTTAATAGAGACGGGTTTTCACTATGTTGGCCAGGCTGCTCTCAAACTCCTGACCTCAGGTGATCCACCCACTTCAGCCTCCCAAATTTCTGGGATTACAGGTATGAGCCACTGCGCCAGGCCCACATTGAGGCTTTTTTAAGTTCTTTCTCAATCTTAGGTCAATTGATTGATTATTGAGTAATTATTGGTTATATCCCTTTTAGCCACACCAAAGCCATATATAAGTAAAGTTTTATTTATACAAAGAAACCTGAAAGGATGGCTTTGAAACATGTCTGCATTGTGGTGAGCTAGATGAGAAAGTCTATTTTTTCTCCTTTTTTTCCAGAATAACACCAATATTTTCCCTCATTTATGGATTTATATGCGATATAATGATAAAGTTGAGACTCATTTGTTAGGTGAGAGGAATATTCGAATTACTAAAAGGTAAAACTAACTTTGTTTAAGCCGGTTTGGCGTTAAGCTGCCATGAGGGCAGGGAGGTATAGGTAGATCCAACGACACTTTTCTCAGTATACGTAATAGCTGTTAGCTCTTGGAATAAGCTGGAGAGAGCTGGGTGCGATAATGAGAAATACAAAATTCAGTGATTTATATTAACAAAGATTCATCTCTTTCTCTGAAAATACCATTTTTTTTATATATAACAAAACCAAAACATATTAAAAGAGGAAAACAGAACACATTTTGTTTTTGGAAAGTTAGAGAATAATAATTAACTGATTTGAACCACCATCTGTGCAGGTGCTACGTAAGATTTTCTATTTGTCCCCGCCAGTGTACCTGGGCTCTGACATCAGTTTCCCTGTTCCTCCACTCCCAGTTCTCTCTTGAGAAGGTATTGCCAAAGAGCTGGTCATTAGAAAAGAGTATATAGACACACACGTAGATACACACACACACACACACACACACACACACACACACACACACACACAAGGTCTGTCTATCATCTATGTATCAGGTAACTTACTAATAACACCTTAGGAAGAAAATGAAAAAAGAAAATGATGCAATGAAGAGGAGACTGTATTGACATTCTGACATTCTGGACCAGATGAATCAGTGCTTGACAGGAGACACCAAACATACTTTCCAGTATGGCCCAACCCAGGATGTATTTCCAAATCTGCAGACGTGAAAGGTCAGTGTGGTCACCCCCTTGGACAAACATAGATCCTCTGCACATGCAATTTTAATTAGTCATGGTTTCAGAGCAGGGCACCAGCCATTTTTACTTTATGGTGATAGTTTATGATTCCCTGACAATTCAGTGACTCCACAGATACTCAGTGAAGAAGGCCTCTACAGGATTAACAGAAGAGAGCTACTCTGTTTTAGAAAAACATATAGCCTATCTTTTTAGAAATTATTACAAGTGGAGTTTGCACAGTTTTGAATGCTTTAATCATCTCTTCCTGACCATTTTATAATTGCTACGTTGATGAGTGAGTTAATCCATAGTTTCCTAAATTGTCACTCATTCAATTTGTCTTCTCCCAACCCAACTGTCCCTCAGCAAATGGACAAGCACCTTCCATTGAGAAGCCTCTGTGCCAGCAGGACAGGTATCCTCAGGCCTGAGTGTCTCTGAACAGGCTATGCTCATTCTCATCTAAGGAAAACATTTTTGAGTTAATTTATTTCTTTTCCAAATGATTTGAGCACTGCTTTAAGTGACAGAACTGGGATTTGAACCTAGGCCCTTCTGACTTTGGCAGACAAAATAAATAACATCTATAAGTCAGACAGATTTGGGCTGAGACCCTGTCCTGTCTCTAGCTAATTGAATCAGTTTGGTCAAGTTATTTAACCCAGCTGAAGCTATTTTTATTTCTTGACACTTATTTACAATAATAGCTCAAGAGTTTGCTGCTGGAATAAAGAAAACAGATATTAATATATAAAACATTCAATATGGTGCCTGTAGCAGAACAGTTACTGGACAATTGGTAGCTAATAATTGCCACTTACAAAGGATTGTATAAATATACTTAGTAACTCTGAAGGTCTTTAGTTTTGATTTATTTGGTTTTTGTTTGTTTGTTTTGAGACAGAGTCTCACTCTGTTGCCCAGGCTGGAATGCAGTGGTGTGATTGTAGCTCACTATAACCTCTGACTCCTGGGCTCAAGTGATTACCCCACCTTAGTCTCCCAAACTGGGATTACAGGCTTGACAAGTGATTTACCCCACCTTAGTCTCCCAAACTGGGATTACAGGCCTGAGTGCCATGCCTGGCCTGAAGGCCTTTAATTTTTGCTTTCCTACCCTTACCATAAATAATAAAATATTTAAACTCAATGACTAATATTTTCTGTTACATAAAACTTAGTAGTTTTTTTGGGATTTTCAGTGGCTAGTACTGATAAGCCATGAAAAATAGGCATTATAAAGACAGGAAAAAGGAGCAGGAATGAACAAGGAATAAGTCATTGAGAAAAGTCTGTCCTTTTATTTCCAAATTTTACATTGAATGAAACTTAAGATTTTGGAAGAAATTGGTATATAATGAAAATTAAGTTTTGAGAGATGTTGAATGTGACACGGATAAATGTTTTCAGAATCTGCTGTGTTGATGGCTTATACTGTTTGCTTAGATTTGTTTCCAGTCTGAAACTTCACAGGGAACATTTAATAACATATCCTATGATACAGGCCCTGGTACTGGTCACCCTTTCTGAATGGAAGAAGGGCTTATGTAATTGGATCCGGTTTATTTGTTTAGGTAGTGGGGATTCTTAGGTGACTCATTGTTTTCTTCTGTGTAGTCTACTGGATGTTGGAATCATATTGTCATGTGTTTGGTTATTAATTCTGCTGCATACCAGTAGTAGGAATTTGAATGAGTTAACTAACCTCCCTTAAACTGTGCTGTTCTTCTTCCAGTTGTAAACTGAAAATAACAATACTTCTCCTTATTGTTGTGAAGATTACATGAAATTAAAGTGGGTATGAGAAGAAAAAAGTAGAGAAATACATAGATCATTAAATACTAAGAAGGAAAGGTAGTTCTTATTCCTCTAGAACAGAGGTCCCCAACACCTTGGTCATAGAGCCATGGTGGTCTGTGGCCTTTTAGGAACTAGGCTGCAAAGGCGAGTGGCCAGTGAACCAGCGAAGCTTCATCTGTATTTATAGCCCCTCCCCATCACTTGCATTATTGCTTGAGCTCTGTCCCGTCTCAGGGCAGTGGCAGCATCAGATTCTCACAGGAGCACGAACCCTATTGTCAGCTGCGCATGTGAGGGATCTAGCTTGCATGCTCCTTGTGTGAATCTAATGCCTGATGGTCTGACACTGTCTCCCATTACCCCGAGATGGGACCGTCTAGTTGCAGGAAAACAAGCTCAGGGCTCCCACAATTTGACATTATGGTGAGCTGTTTAATTTTTTCATTGTATATTACAATGTAATAATAATATAAATAAAGTGCACAATAAATGTAATGCTCTTGAACCATCCCCAAACCATCCCCCACCCCTGTGTCCGTGGAAAAATTGTCTTCCATGAACCTGGTTTCTGGCACCAAAAAGGTTGGGGACTGCTGCTCTAGAATACAACCAAAACGTAAAGTATCAAACGCAGCTATCTATCAGTTGCCTGTTAATATAAATTTGAATTCTTCTCCATGTACAGTTTATTTATTTTAATTTAATTAATTAATTTTTTTGAGGCAGAGTCTCACTCTGTTGCTCAGGCTGGACTACAGTGGCACAATCTCTGCTCACTGCAACCTCCGCCTCCCGGGTTCAAGCAATTCTCCTGCCTCAGCCTTCCCAGTAGATGGGTTTACAGGTACCTGCCACTATGACTAGCTAATTTTGTATTTTAGTAGAGACGGGATTTCACCATGTTGGCCAGACTGGTCTCAAACTCCTGACCTCAGATGATCTGCCTGCATCAGCCCCCAAGGTACTGGGATTACAGGTCAAGGTACAGTTTATAAGACAGTATTTTAGAAATTGAGATACTTAAATTTTTTACATGTAAGAGCTAAGTGAGGATATTAACTTTTTGAAAATTGTTAGGATGATTATGTAGAATTAAAGGAGGCTGTGTCCCCTAATAATAGTTAAGGAGTCTATTGTGGTCTTTTGCTTTTCTGAGCTATTTAATTTTTATGCTTAAATTAGTTTAAACTAAAAAAAAAATTGATTCACCACAGATGATAGGCTAAGCCAAAATGATTCACTTTTGCCCTCTGGTTGATGCATTATTTTAATTCACAGTTTTTAATTCCTCTGTAATCCAAATGTTACAAATTGAGGATAAATATATTTTAAATGCTTGGAAGACAAGTTTATACACATGGTCTATTTTTTTTGTTTTGTTTTTCATACGTGCAATTGCGACTTTACAGTCCTTACTTCCAAGACTTCTTTTCGACATTTCTGTGGTTTTGTGTTGTACTCTAGCAGATCTGTGAACCGAGAAGAATTAGAAATAGTGAGTATGGTAGAAGAGCCAAAAGTAGAACATTCGACTCAGGGAAATTGTGAAATGTCCTTTATCTGAACATGTGCCTTAGGCTGGCACATAACAAACTGTCAGAAATTGATGTTGATGCATGATTTTTTTTTTTTTTTTTTTTTTTGGTGCTATGCTCTGTAAAGCAAGATATTGCAAAAGAAGTGAAAACAGAATTTGTTTCTCTATTTGTTTTGAGACAGGCAAGACTATCATGTGTGTTTTCTTTGGGCAGGCTTGAATATGGTAGGCAGAGCTGGGTTTTAGTTTTGGTAGTAACAGCAGGACATCTCAAACACTGAAAGAAAAGAAGCCAAAGGGTCTTAGTTTTTTTTTAGATTAATGGCAATCATTCTCCATAAAGCAAAGTGCCATCCAATGAAATAATTACTTTGGTATTCTAATATTCTATTGGTTTCCAGTGTTTTGGCATGACTTGATAAAAGTTTTGATTTGTTTGATTTAGCATTTGATTCCAAGTCATCCAAACAGATTTGGGATTCACTTGAGGCAAGGAGAAGTGAAGATACACTTATTAAATATTAGCTAGAGGGCTGATGACAATTCTCCTATTGTACAAATGACAAAACTGAAATCTGAAAAGATTGAGATTATTGCTAAAAAATTCTGAGCTAGGTAGTGACAGAAAATCATACGTTAATAAGAAAAATACAGTATGAATACAATTCATAGTATTCATTGAAATATTGTGGTGAAGAGCAAAGATCTATACTTCTTGTGTCTATGCTATCTTGAAAATCACATATACTTTTTACTACTTTCTTATCTCTTTTATTGCTTTTGTCATTATTATCATTGTCATTAGAGTCCTACTTCAGATAAGCATTCAAAATTCCCTCAAACACAGAGGAGAGACAATCTATCCAAGAAGGAAAATGCTTGGGACAGGAATGAATGAGTGTCACTGACAAAAATGGTTACTTTCCAATGATGTTTTGTTGCTCATCATGCTTGTTGTTTGCTGATAATTCTTTTTATTTGTGAAGAAGTTAGATCACATTCTTATACATCTAAAGACAAAAGAATTTACTTAATAATTTGTATAAATATTTCAAAATTTTTGATGCTATTTTCAGCAGCAAGTTTAGGATTTCAATATGGAACTTTATTGGTTTTCTTTTAATTCATCTGTAGATGAGGATTCTGTATACACAGGAGGTATTTTTTCTTCTTAGTGATCTGTAATTGTTAGGAAAACCTTTGAGAAGACAGCTTCAGCAAGAATAAATATTTTGCTTGAGTCATTGTCTCTGTAACAGTGCTGTGTTGAAACAGAGTATAAATCTGATAAAGAATGAATGACCATATGTTCAATAAGATTATCATTGATGGTTACTGATAAGTTACAGGTTAAGCACGTTATTTTTTTTTCCCCTTTATCCCAACTTCCAAATCCCTACTCCAGGAACTCAGAAGACCAAAAGCAGCACTAATGAATTGCTCCCACTCCTCCCCTGCATCTTATGTAGCCTGACTTCTCACCTCTGAAGCCCCAAACATACCTCAGCCAACAGATGTTTAACCTGGACAGGAAGCTTGTACTTTGCTCTGAGAGTGGGTATGGAGCTATCAGGTGAACTCTACTTTGGAAAATGTGGTGGCCAGAGAAGAATTATTGCTTCCTTTACTTTGTGGCCTTGGTAAGAGCTCAGGAGTGGAACCTCAAAAGTAAGTGCCAGATGGCCATAGAAGAGATGTACTTGGGGTCTACTGTTGTCCAGAAATTCCAGAAGGAATACCTTTGAAATCAATCCTTTGCAAGCTGGACCTTGGATAGCCCAGGCCACCACTCCATGGTGGGAGGAAACCTATTCTTCCACAGTTTTCATCAGACTAATCCTTGTAGTACAAATGAGCTTGACTCAGTGGAGGCAGAATAAAGTGCAGAAAACATGCTTTTTTACATTACATGCCCTCGATTACCTCTGGGTGCAGGACTTAATCTGTTAGTTAAGTGAAAAACTTTGGAGGACAGGAGAGACATGCTGAGGCTAAGGGACCAGTCCCCATCTGTGAAGGTTGGAGCAAACCTGGCAGGGCCCCGTATCTGAAGACTGACACTAGTCCTGAAGACCAGGACTATTGGGGTTGCAAGTAGCATAAGCTTTAACTGAAAGCAAATTGATTGAAATGAAATAAATTGATATAAAGATTAGGTTAAACTAATGTATATGTATATTTTGTTTTTAAGATAAGCTATTATCACTATATTCATGGGCATTAGTAATTTATGGAGAGACAAAATAATTAAGAGCCCAGGCTCTGGTGTTAGATTGCTTGGGTCCAAGACCTAGCTACACCACGTATGTGTAAACTGTCAACTTGACCTTGAGTCTCTGGGTTTGAATTCCAGCTCTGCCATTTGCTAGATATGGAAATTGAGTAAATTACTAAGTTTCTCTGAACTTCAATTTTTTTTGTCATCTGTATGTGTAAAACACACCATGTAAAGCACTTAGTATTGTACCTGTCCACAGGAAGCACTCATAGTTCACATAATGTACTGAGAATGGTACACTTTTGGGCCAGCTATTATTCTAACTATACTATATACATTATCAATAAGTGTAAACTAGTATTATTATTGCCATTCTTATTGTTTTGGTCCCCGTGATTTTATTTTGCAACTATTTTATTACCTTTAAGCACTTCTATGTTTTCCTACTCTTTTCTTCCTTTTTATTTCCAGTTCACTTTAGCCTATTACTTCTGCTATGGATTATTTATAACAGTAAAAGAATCAGAGTAACTTAAGTATCCACACATTACACATTAAAGTTGGATTTTAGTCATTCAGAAGTAGTATGGTTTGGGTGTCAATAAGAGCTATTACTATAAACCAACGTATTGGTATTACTGTACACCAAGCGCTATGATGACAGTAATTGTATCACTCCTATTTTACAAATGAAGTGATTAAAATCTTTAGAGAGGCTAAAGAAAATGTGTAGCAAGTGACATAGCTATAACTACTGGTGTAATTAACATTCGAAGCCAGAAGACTGATTCCAGAAAGAATGTTTGTGTATGGTTATAGAACATATGGCTGAAAGGAAAACTGCGTCACTGAGGATGAAAAGATCAGTTAGATGTGAAGGTAGAGTTTGATGAGCTGTCCATATGGATGTGGATGTCACTCAGACTAACAGAAGTCTCTGGTTGTAGAGCTAGGAAAAGAGAGGGAGCCCTCAAGTCAGGAAATAAAGCTTTGACAAGCACATGACACACACCAAAAGGCTGGTGAGTGACAGTAACAAGAAGTGAAGGGTGATACTACTGCTACCACTATTAAAATAATGGCAAGTGAATATTTATGAAATCCTTATCAATATGTATGGTACTTTTGAAAAGCATTATCTCAAGGAATTCTCACAACAATCCTTTGAAAAATGCACTATTATTTTTCCCATGTTATGGATGAGTTAACTGAGTTTTAGAAAAATTGAATAAATTGCCTAAGTCCACATAGCTATTTCAAGTCACCAGTATAGCTATGTGAAATGGTTTTCAAAGAAGTCACCTATCCTTCATCCATCTATCTATCTGTCCCTCCATCCACCCATTCATCCGTTTGCTTAACAAACTTGAGTGTCTTCTAGGTATTAAGCTCTGAGGATTAAAAAAAGTGCCTAAAATCCTAGTACCTGCCCTTGAGTCTGATGAGAAGGAAATTTAAGAGAACAATTGATAAAAGCTATAGTAGAGGTGTAATTTTGTTGTTTGTAAAATGAGAGTGCTTTGTTGCCTACTCTTTAATATTTCTTTCAATTCCACCACTGTGATTCTAGAAACAGCAAGAAGTAATCCACAAAAAACGAAACTGTACACAGCCTGGTGGTATAAAACTTGAACCTACTTAACTGTTGTTGGTATAAGACCCATTCATTTTCAATGCTATGCAGACTAGCAAATTTGGCAGCCAGGGAACTCAGTGTGAGGCGGCTGGGCATGATTTTGGATGGGGGACTCAAATTCAATGTTGGTGAAGTGTTTACAGTTTGCATGTGCTTTGCAGGTGTGTGACATCACTTCCCATAACTGATGGGAATGCTGGAAACAGTGGCAGCAGACTGAGAGCCTGCCTTTAACCCTTTCCAAACAAGCCATCTTGTGGGCAGATGTTGACCACACCTTCTTGCACATCTCTCTAAATGAGCCTGGAGATGAGCCAATTATTTTCTGATCTAGGCCTTGACATGTGAATGTACAGTCACTGAACTTCTCCGGGAAATGGCATCAAGACTAATTCAAGGGGCTAGGAAACCGAGGGCCTTCCTTTAATGTCCTACATAATGGTGATTGTGGGAAAAACAGCATTATTCTCTTGTTTAGGCTGCAAACTTGTTGATATTTTATAATTAAAAAACTTGGGGGGGGGGCATGGGAATGAAAATAGGTTTTTTCTGTAGAGGAAGCACTATTAAAGTAAGAGTTTTCAAAACTAGTAGTGTAAACAAAATTTCAGGGAAGAATATTAAGACTTCTTAAGGGAACAAAATCTTTTCAGGTTTCATGTTTTTCATTGCCAAAATTTCTGCAGTGCATCTTTCCATTGATATTAAAGGAAAGAAACCTACTTAGTATAAAAAGTTATGGTAATGTAAAGTCACTTTGAAGCAGTTATTAAAACAGATTATGCTTTTAGTTTACCCATATCCTTCAATGTTAAATCAGGCATTTGATACAATGCCTCAGTAATGTAGAATGATTGCAAAAAAGTTGCTAGGAATTGGCTAAGGATTTTTCACATTGCCCATATTATATGTTTTCCTGGAACACATGTGTGCATGCATATATACATGTGAACTAGAATGTGAATGTACGTTTTATATGAATAAAAGTATTAATATTGAATTTATTTTAAAGTAGATTGCATATTAGATTTCCAGTAATTTATGCAAATTTTCCCTCCAATTAGTTAACATTATAACAATGTTACTAGACTGATACTTTTTTATCTTAGACATTTATAATGCTTCAAGCATTGCTGCAGTTTTTATTCTTACATGTTACTTCAGGGTTGGGTAGGTAAGAAACTTGTTACTTGTAGGTTATCAATGGAGAAGGCAGAGGCTGATTCATGAGCTTCTGGGGACTCAAGCTACTATTCTTTATCATTATTTCTGGAGTCACAAGGGCTACTTTGAACAACTGAAGAAAAATAGTAAGTCTGAAAATAGACTCCACTGCAGAAAGCAGATAGCTATATTCTAGCCTCATTTTTCTTTTTTCCCATATTAGAGTTGGTCCTCTGCATAGGTGTCTGTTTGGGTCACATTATCTATGAACTATACTTGAATAAATTGCTAGCTCTCTTGCAGCTGCAAGTGCTGGTTATTTTATTTGAATTTGTAGCTTTTTGATGTTTTCTAGAATGCACAAGTTTAAAATTTAGATACAGCCTGCAATTTTTTTAAGTCCTAGACACTTCTGTTTGAGTAGGTCTTATTAACTCAGTTTAGAAGTTTGAATCTAAACCTTCACAACCCTCCTTTTGAAAGGTGCTGAGATGTGTGGTAGGGGGGATTATTTTTAATGAAACTAAGCTTGCATATTTTTCAGGTTTTAAGATGAAATGGGTTGTATCTATTAATTTACAGAACTTTAGAGACTGTAGAGACAGGATAGCAACTGACTAGGATATTGAATTTTTAAAGCAATTTCATTTCACAGTATTAAATTGGAATCTAACTGTAATGCTAGAAAGTTTAGATGACAACTTCATTTCTTTAGTAAAATTCATCTATTTTCCCTATTCATGTGATGCAGACCACAATAATTAGTTTTGAAAAAAGGCAAGAGGAAACTTAAAAGGAAATTTCTCTTTTGATACCTTATGAAGACATCCACCCCTAAGGATATTTTTCTGTGACTGCATTTGTGAGAGGTAGAGTCAATGACACTGATGTAGGCTCTCCTTCCTTCATGGCTGTGATCTGGCATGTCTGAATATACAACTGAAATAAAAATGACCGGTGATCTACCTTGGAAAACTCAGAAGCCAACTGGAGATCCTGTTGCAGCCATACTCAGGCACATAATCAAAACCAGGTTACCACCTGTAAGTTGGAAAATTAAAAATGACATATACTTGCTTTGCTGAGGCGGTCGGGCTCCCCTTGCAGGCAGTGGCAATTCATAATCATGCATGAGGAAGGGGCAGCGCAGATGTCACTGTTATTCACCATATTACATATTTTCATTGTTTTCTAGATATTTCAGGGATAACTTTCTTGAGGTGGTGAAATTAAAAACACCCCAAAATGGTACTTCTAGTTCTAGATCCTTGAGGAATCGCCACACTGTCTTCCACAGTGGTTGAACTAGCACATGTACCCTAGAACTTAAAGTATAATAATAAAAAAACCCAAAATGTATGATTTGCTATTTTTATAAATGTTTTATTATTAGATAATTTTAGATTTGCATGCAGTTATAAGAATTAACACAGAAAAATTCATATACCTTTCACCCACTTTCCCCCAGTGGTAACATCTTGCGTAACTATAATACCACACCCAGCATACCGGGTGAATCCCTCAGTAATGAATATGTGTCAGTCCATCAGCCTTATTTATAATCATCAGTTTACATGGACTTATTTTGTGTGTATGTTTAGTATTTATTTTTATTCAGTTTTATTGTAACTGCAGGTTTGTGTGCTCACAACCAAAGTTAAGATACAGAACAGTTACATCTCAAAGATTGCTTGTGCTAAACTGTTAATGAAGGATACGCTCAAAAGATTTATTTACCAATTTGAATAGATTTTCTGAGGTTATTTGTATCTAAAATGGTTTGAAAAGACACCAAGTGACTAAGAAGACAGAAGATAAACTCCTCACTAATTTCAAGAAATAGGCTGAAGTTGTGTGAGCTGATCTCTCTGTGGAGTTCTCTGGGAATACAATGAATGACCATGCTTCTTTATAAAAAAAGAAATTGCTGAGCAGAAAGCAGAGAAAGACTTTAATGGTATCTGCAGCAAAGAATAAAGTCAGGGCTTTAAGGATAGAGGTTAGTAGGCCTTTTGCACAGTTTTAACAAAAGGAAAGTAAAAATTACAGACCTAGATTCTTTTGTATTCTAAAAAAAAGAAAAAATGCAAAGTCAGCAAGAATATATATATATATATATATACTGGTCTGTGGTCTGCAAAAAGAGCTTTCTCCCCCTCCCCCTGGGAAAACAATAAAAAATTATTTGCCCCTGTATCAAATTTAGGACCACTTACCAAAATGGCTAGCTTGGCAGAGGTGGCTGCTTAGCTGGGAGCTCAATTGTACAATTCACTTGTAGCTCAGCATGAACTTTCCTCATAGACAATAGACATTTGTGTTCACACATTTGAAAAATGAACTTACACAAACAACTGTAATTTATACTGTTCCTTGAAACCACAAAACATTAACACTTTAAACTAATGGGTTTTGGGCTACCCTCAAAATAAAACTTTGTGTTTTCTGCTGCTACTCTTTATTTCTAGGTTACTGAAGACCATCTATAAAGGGAAATTGTTAATAGCAGAGAAATTGTGAGAAGTCAGTCATAAAAGCTGCATGTTGGATTTTTTTTCCCCTTCTTTTGTCTCCATAGAATTAAAGATTTTTTTTTTGTTTGGGTGAGAATGTTGGTTTAGTTATTACATAATTAAAAATTCTCCTCTTTTCACTATTAGGCAGAAAAGACTGCCTGAGATACTGTTGATTAAACCTATTTTAGTATTATCATCTCACCGATCAACTGGACTAAGGTTTATTTTTGAAGACCTGAAATTTACTGCTAGATCTAGATGGTAAAGGTTTAGGAGGATGTATGAATTAGAAATATACCAAGGAGGATGTTATTTCCTTAGAAAATGCTAAGAGGACTAAAGCATAAGAACTTAAGGCTCGAGGTCTTGGAGGTTTCACTTCTGTTGTGCTAGCTCAACCTCATTTCCTAAACTTGTCTCACCCACCCATCCACCACAGGTCCTTACCGCCTCCACCTGCAGGCTCGGCCATTCTCATTGCCTTCTGCAGGACATTTATCAATGATTTTAGCTGCCTTCTCCTAGTCCACAGTGGATTAGAATGTATAAACCCTCATGGACATGAAGTATGGAGTAGATGTTTAGCTATACAGCTCCTGAGACTTGGGACTTGGTTCCCATGGTTGAATCCTGGGGTCTGTGCTACTCAGCTGTAATTTGTCCCTTCACTTCCCCATACTGGCCCAGTTATAGGAACTGGGCTTCCACCCTGTTTCCTACTTCTGAGAATGTTGTTCAGACACTTAATGTAGACATTTCAGGAGTTCCATCTCCCAATTTTGCCTTTTTTGGTCCTTTACCTAGGATTGGAGACTTACTCTGCATCTCATAAGGAGAATGTTTTATTTTTATTTTTCGTTCCATTAAATCTTTATTTATAAAAACAGACAACAAGCTGGATTTGGCCCAAGGATACAGTTTGTCAATTCTTGATCTATCATATCCTGGCCATATATCTCCAAATTCTTGTTCTTTGCTATAAAATCTCATTCAAATGACTTTTTTTTTGCTGAAACTTAAGAAATATTCCCCATTAAGGTTGTGAACAAAGCAAGGAAGTCCAGTATCACTTTAAGAATTTGATGTTAAAGTCTCCCATTGTTATTGTATGGGAGTCTAAGTCTCTTTGTAAGTCTCTAAGGACTTGCTTTATGAATTTGGGTGCTCCTGTATTGGGTGCATATATATTTAGGATAGTTAGCTCTTCCTGGTGAATTGATCCCTTTACCATTATGTAATGGCCTTCTTTGTCTCTTTTGATCTTTGATGGTTTAAAGTCTATTTTATCAGAGACTAGGATTGCAACCCCTGCTTTTTTTTGTTCTCCATTTGCTTGGTAGATCTTCCTCCATCCCTTTATTTTGAGCCTATGTATGTCTCTGCATGTGAGATGGGTCTCCTGAATACAGCAGACTCATGGGTCTTGACTCTTTATCCAGTTTGCCAGTCTGTGTCTTTTAATTGGAGCATTTAGTCTATTTACATTTAAGGTTAATATTGTAATGTGTGAACTTGATCCTGCCATTATGATATTAACTGGTTATTTGGCTCTTTAGTTGATGCAGTTTCTTCCTAGCCTCGATGGTCTTTACATTTTGGCATGTTTTTGCAGTGGCTGGTACCGGTTGTTCCTTTCCATATTTAGGGCTTCCTTCAGGGTCTCTTGTAAGGCAGGCCTGTCAACATTAGACAGATCAACGTGACAGAAAGTTAACAAGGATATCCAGGAATTGAACTCATCTCTGCACCAAGCGGACCTAATAGACATCTATAGAACTCTCCACCCCAAATCAACAGAATACACATTCTTCTCAGCACCATATCACACTTATTCCAAAATTGACCACATAATTGGAAGTAAAGCACTCCTTAGCAAATGTAAAAGAACAGAAATTATAACAAACTGTCTCTCAGACCACAGTGCAATCAAACTAGAACTCAGGACTAAGAAACTCAATCAAAACCGCTCAACTACATGGAAACTGAACAACCTGCTCCTGAATGACTACTGGGTACATAACGAAATGAAGGCAGAAATAAAGATGTTCTTTGAAACCAATGAGAACAAAGATACAACATACCAGAATCTCTGGGACACATTTAAAGCAGTGTGTAGAGGGAAATTTATAGTACTAAATGCCCACAAGAGAAAGCTGGAAAGATCTAAAATTGACACTCTAACATCACAATTAAAAGAACTGGAGAAGCAAGAGCAAACACATTCAAAAGCTAGCAGAAGGCAAGAAATAACTAAGATCAGAGCAGAACTGAAGGAGATAGAGACACAAAAAACCCTCCAAAAAATCAATGAATCCAGGAGTTGGTTTTTTGAAAAGATCAACAAAATTGACAGACCCCCAGCAAGACGAATAAAGAAAAAAGAGAGAAGAATCAAATAGACGCAATTAAAAATGATAAAGGGGATATCACCACCGACCCCACAGAAATACAAACTACCATCAGAGAATACTATAAACACCTCTACGCAAATCAACTAGAAAA
>NC_045436.1:62343251-62428314 GCF_002776525.5 Piliocolobus tephrosceles
TTTTTTTGTTCTCCATTTGCTTGGTAGATCTTCCTCCATCCTTTTATACAAACTATAATTATAAATTATAAACTATAACTATAATTAACTATATAGGCGCAGAACTTCAAATTCCCAACTTTTAGTCAGGCAATATCCCTGTGCCTAATACTAATTTTAGTCAAGGTTCAAAAAATAATTCTATCATATATTAATATAAAAGTCTATTGGATATCATGGTGTGACCAAAATGTATCATCTGTTCTTCCTTCTCTGTTTCTTAATGGCAGTGTATGTAATTTAAAATACTTCAGCCTAGGCAGTGTCGTGTGTGTATGTGTGCGCTCAGTTTTAATTTGTGGAGTGGGGGTGGGGTGTGGTTACTTAAAATTCACAATAACCAAATATGGAATGCATGTGCTGGAGGGGAGAGGTGGTTGGCTAGCACTTGAAAGACACTAATCAAAATCCTACACTTTGGAGGTGTCTAATCCAAGCAAGTGTTCAGTTCTCTTCATCTCAGATCAACGCCAGATGGCATGGTAATTAGTGCATTGGATGTAGAAATGTTTCTTTCATTGGCAAAATTAGTTATGTTCAAGATGTGGATCTGGGATTGGCTAGATATATTGATCTGGGGCTCCTGCATGGACAGGATTTCAGAATTTAGTGAACTTGATAGGCTACATTTCTTGAGACTAATTTCTTGGTTTAGGATTCCAGACCCATCTGGTATGAGTGTGTTCATCTGAGGGCTTTTTTTTTTTTTTTTCCCTGACTCCTACTGGGGTAGCTGAATTCTGCCTCTAGAATTTGCTTTTTCTGTCTTTCATTAACCTTTTATGCAGGATCCTGTTGAATATCTAAAATTATAGAGAGCTGGTATTTCATCGAGCTTGTAGAGCTGTTTGTGTTAGTATTTTTGTGGCATTTTAACTGTTAAAAGTTTATGTGTGTGGCAGAATGTGGTTTGAACATTTATTTATAACATTATTGTACTCAACAGCAAGACTGCAGGTAAGGATACCTACCAAAGCTGACAATATGTACCCAAAATAACCCAATAATTGTAAGATACCAAATTGGGTCAGTTTGCTACCATGTGACACTCATTCCTTTGAACGGGAGAAAATAAAAATGCTTATTTCTTTGTAGATACCTGAGAAATTTTTGTAACTTATTGATTAAGATTGAATTCTTTTGTATAATAGTTCAAAAATAATATTTACCTCATGAGTAATAATAGCTAATATTTTCTGAACCCTACACTGAGAATTTACATGTATACCTTATACCTTAACATTTAATAATCACATCTTACAAAGTAGTTAATTATTATTATTATTATTACTATTATTCCAATTTTTCAGATGAGAAAATTGAGGCACAGTGAGGATAAGTAACTTGTGTGTTCAAGGTCATACGATGAGTAATTAACAGGCCTGAGATGATGAAATCAGGCCATCTGGTTCTTGATATCATGCTTTTAAACACAGCCTTTCAATAGCGTTTAGGTTAAATGAGATAATTTATTTGAGAAATACTTATTAAGATATATATACACACACACACTCAAAAATTGGTCAAATATAAATAAGACCAAATATTGGTGTAATATGAAAAATCCTAGGATAATTCAATCTTCATGTATATTTAGGTATATTTACTCCTTTTGTAAGAATGGACCTGCAATTATATTTTAAATTAATTATGGCATTCATCCACCATGCATATGACTGGTTCTAGGAAATCATACAAAGAAATTTATCAAAGAAAGGATGCTTATAACAAAATGAGTCCTTCCTTACTATGCTACTGTGTGTATCCTTATCATGAATATGTTGCATTCATGTTTTACTTTGGTTTTGTTATTTTTAATCCAGTAAAACTTTATTTTTGAGCACAGTATTTCCACAGTTGAAAAATTCCTCAAGAATTTTAATAAAATTTCCTCACTCAGCAATGATTTTTGCTCCAAAACTTTTTCAGATCTATTAAAAATTTAACTTACCTTTTAGTTAGAAGTTCCTATAAAGAAATCCTGACTTTCCCACTAATTGTCAATCAGACCTTGAAAAGTATAATTGGAAACAAGGTTTTGTTTTATTTTGTTTTGTTTTGTTTCTTTACACTACCTTCACACACTAATTTTTACTGACTGGAGTATTTTCTTGGCTTGGTTTCATTGGAACTAGGCAGGAGATTAAAGAGCTTGCTTTTGTTTTGCATGAAGAGAAAATACAATGGGTTTTTTTCCTGGGTATGTATCAGCTTTAGATAAGCCTTCTAAGATTAAGAATGCTACAAAAGAAGTTAAAATATTTCTTAACCAGCTTTAGAGTTTCCATAAATGTGCTCAATTCACCTAACAGCATCTCAATGGGATGGCCAGGGGAATATGGAGGAAAAATGAGATTTCATTCTGAGTTTTAAAGGCAGGAGGAGGGAATGTTTGTTCCGTGTGTTCACTCTTTGGAAAGCAGATGATGGTCTGTTTGTCATTAATATTAACATGAATTAGTGTTGCTTACCTCCCACTGGAGCCCTTGTGATATAAAGACAGGGCAGGCCAAACTTAGTCCCAAGAAAGATGGGTAAATACTCCAGAGGACCTATAGACCTATTGTTTGAAAAATGTAAACAAGAATCAAACACCAAAGCCTATCAGAATGTGGGAGATTTTTTCACCACTGCCAGTGTGCAGTTTGATTGTGGTAGTTTCTATGCTGAGAAACACAGGGAGGGAAAATTCTTCACAAGCAGAGTGTGTGGTTTCCTGTGTAAATTGAAATGATTAACTGTTTTCTTTTTTTAAAAGGTGTTTGATAAATGGTGTATCATGTTCATCTCAATTTATAAAAGAGGAGTTAATTTTTTTCTTTCTTATGTAGGAATTTGTTGTGTTAAATTGTATAAACTAATAAGGAGAAGAGATCTTCAAGAAACCATAATTTAAATTTGGGAAAAGACACAAAATCCAGGTAGTTTATAATGGTAGAAATGAAAATAGACAGAACTTTAACAGTCTATACTGTCATAATGATAGCTAACATTTATGATCATAGTTACCATAGATTTGGTATTGTTTGTAACTTTAGTTTTTTCATTCATAAGTTTTTTCATTCAATAAAAGCAACCCTATAAATATCCTTGTTACTTTACATTTGGGGAAACTAAAGACAGTAGTGATTAACTTTCTCAAGACCTCATATCTAACTGGTGGAGTTCAGATGTAACCAAACACTCATGATACTACTTTCCATTTAGATAATAATCCTTTTCTGAACAAGTACTGGACAAGTTTTTATAAATTTTTAAATGTTCTTCTGGAGGACGTGACATTAACAGATGACTCCACGTTAGCAGTTACAATATGTGAGAAAGCCTGAATGCTCTGCATTTGTATTAGAAGCTGGTCACTTAATTTCTATGGTCTGTATAATGTATTAAGTAGGGCCTTGACTTGTCAAATGTATTTAGTAAAGAAATGCTGTTGGAAGATTATGATAAATTCTTAAACCTCATCATTTCAAAATCGAGGCAGATTATATAACTCTAACTATTGAGCACCTAAACTCTCAGTAAACTCTGAGTGTGAAATATATTAGTAATGATTTGTGCTTTTGAAAAGTGTTTCTTCAAAAAGTTCCAGAGTTAAGATGGCCTACTGGATGGAAAGGGTAGGTTTGAGTGGTCATTGAATATCCTCTCAGGCTTTTTGACTATTAAGAGGCATAACTCCCTTCTGTTCAGAGCCCTTTGTTTTGATTACTTCAAAGAGAGGGAAAGCCTCTCTTTGGACTGACACCAATCTCTTCAATTTGTCTGAAAATTTAAAAAGCAAACATGTTTATAAATAAGACAGTAAAGACATTGACAATGTCTGGTATTCTCTAATTTTCAAATATTAATTAATTGATATTTAATTAATTAATTAATTATTAGGGTGCTTACTCTTTATCAGAAGCCCTGCTAGACATTTTGTATCACACAGCAAATTCCTGCATAAGGAGGAAAAATATTACCTCCTATTTTATATCAATGAAATTTTGTTAATGTGTATAGCCAATCAGGAAATGGTACTATTTTAAATTCTTATTTTATAGAAGATGAAACTAAAGTACATTACTTTCCCAAGATCATAAACGAGAAGGATGATCAGAGATCGTTTGCATTCATGGACAACAGCATATATTTCTAAGCCTTCCCCAGGACCATGTTAACTCTCCCACTCTTTGTTATAATATAGTCCAAAGGCTCTGCATTGTTTGGACATTTCAGAGAACATCTTATTCATCTACTATATCGATGATATAATTGTATCAAATTAATAAGAAGTGGCAGCTTTTTTTTTTTGAAGATTTGGTGAGACAGAAGGAAAGAGAGGAGCACTGTGAAGATTCAAGTACATACAACATCAGTGACGTTTTTGGGAATATTACAGACTGGGTCATGCTGTGACATTCACTCCAAAATAAAAGCCAAATCTTTGTGTCTTTTCTACCCATAAAGAAGAAGTACAATGCTTAGTAGGCCTTTTGATTACTCCAGGGTTCTTGTGGTAAGGCAGCAGTAGGCAAGAATGGAGTCAGCAGGCTGGCAGGGGTAAATATTTGACTCTGATCATTAGCAAGAGTCAGGGCTGCTGCTAGACAACATGGAAAGAGAATAATATTCTTTGTATCTAGGTGATACATTTGGGCATCTCTTGTCAATCCCATGCTCCTCAGCCAAAGCTGGAGAAAAGCATGGTAGTTAGAGATTCAGACCAACAGCCTGAAGGTCTAGGTCATGCTGCAAGACAATCTGTCTAGCTTATTCTCCTAATATCTCAATTGAAATGGCAAGGGGAATAGGGAGGAGAAATGTGATTTTATTATAAGTTTCAGAAGCAGGAAGATAAAATGTTTGTTTCATGCTTGTATTCTTTGGAAAGCAAGGGATTGTATGTTTGCCATTAGAATTAGGATGAATTAAATATCCTAGACAAGGATGAAGGCAATTTGAATTGGCAGTGGAAAGGAGGATGGTGAGGAACAATTATGGCCTGAAGAACAACAGCAGCAGTGGGGGCTATAGTTCATTCCACTAATATTTCTCTTGTAAGTTTCTCCGGAAAATGAGACCAACTAGAATATGGTGGAAACTTTTTTCAGATAGGGTGAACTTACCATGAGACGGAGTCAATCTGAGTTCAAGGTCTAGACTGCAGTGAATTCTCCACCCAGATTCCCAAGCTGATGTTTCACAACTCTGTCCCTCACTGGAAACATCATTTGGCCCCAGATAACTTCCTGGTCCAAGCAATTCTTCAGAAGACTCGGTTTGTTTCTAGTTTCTAGTGTTTGGGGCCTCAGCTGGGAAGACTTGAAGACAGAGAATATTTTTTTATGGCTAGAATCTTGGGACATCTGGAGGCATCTACTTTTACATGTCTGAGAGTTGATGCTGGCTGTTGGCTGACACCTTAGTTGGGCTGTCAGCTGAAAGACCTACATGTACAGTGGCATTTTCATGTGGTCTCTCAGACTGCATTAGTTTAGATTTCACAGCATGGTAATTAGGTTTCTAGAGGTACTTTCCCAATACAGCAAGACAGAAGTGCTTAGCATTTTATGACCTAGTTTTGGAATTCAGGAACTATCAATTCTGTTGGATTTTATCACACAAGGCAGTCACAAAAATTCACTCTGCTTCAAGGGTAAGGGGATAGACCCCACCAATTGATGGGAGGAATGTCAGTGTCACGTTGTAGAAACACAGTATGGAGTGGGGGATATTGTTGTAGTCATCTTTGGAAAATATAATCTGCCACATCAAGGAAGAGACTAACTGCTTTTCTCTTGCTTGTGCATTGTGCATTTTTCAGTACATCACTGATGCCTTAATTTTTTTAAGTATTTTGAAGAAAACATTTTTTTGTCAAAAATAAAAGCAGAAAACAAAGAAGAACATAAAAAATATCAAAGTCTTCTAGCTGCATATAAGATAAAGTTTAAATTCTTTAAATTAGCATTCAGACATAATTGCTTTTTACCCTCAACTTGATATTACTTCCAGGCATATACTGTGTTAGTTCATTCCCAGTGCTATAAAAAAATACCTAACACTGAGTAATTTATTTTAAAAAAGAGGTTTAATTGGCTCATGGTTCTGCAGGCTATACAGGAAGCATAGTGGCTTCTGGAGAGGCCTCAGAGACTTATGTTGGAAGGTGAAGGGGAAGTGAGGACTTCACATGGCCAGAGCAGAAGGAAGAGAGTGGGAAGGTACCATACACTTTTAAACAACCAGATCTTTTGAGCACTCCCTCACTATTATGGGAGCAGAACTGAAAGGGAAATCTACCCTCATGATCCAATCACCTCCCACCAGATCCCACCTCTAACACTGGGGATTACAATTCAACATGAAATTTGGGCAGAGGCATAGATCCAAGTCATATCATTCAGCCCCTGATCCCTCCAAAATCTCATGTCCTTCTCATTTTACAAAATACAATCATGCTTTCCCAACAGTATCCCAAAGTGTTAACTTATCCCTGCATTAACTAAAAAGTCCAAAGTCCAAAGTTTCATCCTAGACAAGGCAAGTCTTCTCCACCTATGACCATGTAAAATGAGAAATAAGTTAATTACTTACAAGACACAATGGAAGTCTAGGCATTGAGTAAATATTCCTGTTCCAAAAGAGAGAAATTGGCCAAAAGAAAGGGGCTACAGGCCCCATGAAAGTCTGAAATCCAGCAGGGTAGTCATTAAATCTTAAAGCTAAAAAAAATCTCCTTTGACTCCATGTCTCACATCCAGGGCATATTGATGCAAGGGGTGGGCTTCCAACCCTGTGTAGCTTGTGCAGCTCCAACCCTGTGACTTTGCAGGATTCAGCCCCACAGCTACTCTCCTGGGGTGGCATGGAGTGCCTGCAGCTCCTCCAGGTTAAGGATGCCAGCTACCAGTGGATCTACCATTCTGGGATATGGAGGATGGTGGCCCTCTTCTCACAGCTCCACTAGGCCATGACCCAGTGGGAACTCTGCATGGGAATTCCAACCCAATGTTTTCCCTCTGCACTGCGCTAGTAGAGGTTCTCTGTGAGGGCTGTGCCCCTGCAGCAGGCTTCTGCCTGGACATCTAGGATTTTCCGTACATCCTCAGAAATCTAGGTAGAGGCTCCCAAGCCCCAAACTTGCACTCAGTGCACCTGAAGGCTTAACACCATGTGGAAACTACTAAGGCTTAGGACTGGCACCCTCTGAAGCAGTGGCCTGAGCTGTACCTGCGCCCCTATGAGCAATGGGTGGAGCTGGAGTGGCTGGGATGTAGGGAACAATGTCTCAAGACTGGGCAGGGCAGCAGGGTCCTGGGTCTGGGCCAGGAAATATTCTTTCCTCCTAGGTCTGTCAAGGGAGGGGTGACCTCAAAGGTCTCTGAAATGCCTTGGAGGCCATTTTTCCATTGTCTTGGCTCTCAGCACTTGGCACTTCTTTACTTATGCAAATTTCTACAGCCTGCTTGAACCCCTCCCCAGAAAGTAGGCTTTTCTTTTCTACTGCAAGGCCAGGCTGTAACTTTTCCAAACTTTTACACTCTGCTTCCTTTTAAATTTAAATTCTAGTTTCAGGCCATTTATTTGTTCACACATATGAGCATTGGTTGTTAGAAGCAGCCCAGGCCACATCGTGAACACTTTACTGCTTAGAAATTCCTTCAGCCAGATACCCTAAATCATCACTGTCAAGTTCAAAATTCTACAGATCCTTGGAACAGGGCACAATGCTGCTAGTCTCTGCTAAAGCATAGCAAAAGTGACCTTTACTCCAGTTCCCAATAAGTTCCTCATTTCCATCTCAGACCTCATCAGCTTGGACTTCACTGTTCATATCACTATCAGCATTTTGGTCATAATTATTCAACAAGTCTCTAGGAAGTTCCAAACTTTCCCTCATCTCCCTGTCTTCTTCTGAGCCCTCCAAACTGTTCCAACCTCTGCCTGTTACCTAGTTCCCAAGCTGCTTCCCCATTTTCAGGTTTCCTTATAGCAATGCCCCACTCCTTGGTACCAGTTTTCTGTGTTAGTCTCTTCTTGCATTGCTACCAAGAAATACTAGAGACTGGTTAATTTATAAAGAAAGGAGGTTTAGTGGGCTTATGGTTCTGCAAGCTGTGCAGAAAGCATAGTGACTTCTGGGGAGACCTTGGGAAACCTACAGTCATGGTGGAAGGTGAAGGGTAAGCCATGGCATCACAGGGTTCGAGCAGAAGGCCTCACCTCCAGTGCTGGGGATTGCAATTTGACATAATATTTGGGGGGGAACACGGATTCAAATAATATCATATACTGTAACTTATTGTTTATTTATATGTCTATGCCAGGATATGTCCTAAAGCTTTTTGCCTTCATATGTAATTTTTCCTAATCTCAGAATTCCACCATGGAGTGCCTCCACTGTTTGCCTAATGAAGTCCTTAAGGCTTTTCCTTCATGCCCAAATAGGTAGTGATTCCTCCTTTCTGCTTTCAAACCTACTACAGCACCAATTAAATACCAATTATGTCGTGTATCACAGTGTTCTGAACTACATGTTATTTTAGGATGAGGCAATGCTTTATCATAATTTGTTTGTTAGTAAATACTATTTTCAATGCAAAAGATATCTTCCCACAGCAAATTTTAGAGGAGAGACCTTAACTTTTTCTAACCTTATTGCTTGTGTGAAATAGTTACTCTTTATGATATGACTCTATCTAACAAACCTGATTGTGGTGTGTTCTAGTTGTTCAAGATTTCAAAACATTCAGAGGGTTAGCTCACCTTTCATTGGGTTCCCAGGGTATGCAAAGTGTTAATATGAAAGTATACAAGCTATTTGATAATGTTAATGATCCACTGAGTGACTGTTACAAGTAAATTCAGTTGGAATAATGACACAGATTAATTTCCAGAAAAAACTTTTTAAATGCATCGTATATATTATTTATCCATTCATATGTATTATATATAAAAACATATATATATATATATAAAACTATCTGTGCACACATGTATACATGTGTGTGTAGATAGTTTTTTGAAAATTTGTTAAATTTTTTGTGGAACATGAATTTAAACAGTTAATCTTAGGATTTTGATTGCTTTAATTTTGCCAGTATGCTTTGTGTCTGTCTAAGAAAGGCTTATAGTAAAGTAGCATTTTCTATGTTTGTATAGCAATCTCTAAGTTTGTTGGATTATGGGCCCAGAATCTCCTCCAGGAGTTACTTCTTGCTTGCAGAGGGCAGCCATGTTACAGTGTGACCTTGCTTCTGCTACTTTGCCTGAGAAAGAACTTGACCCAAAAGAGTCAATGAGTCTTTTCTCCAAGATTTTTGAATTTGAAACTGAAAGAAAATTTGGTCAATCTTGCTTGCGTACCTGGTTTTTGGGTGAATTATAACGTGCAAGAACTGTTAATAGCTTTTCTTGCCATATAGGAGTGAAAGAAGGCTGGGTTTTACCAAGAACAAGAAGAATAAAGTGGGAAGGAGAGAGAGAGAAAAAGTCCTGAGAGCATTTGTGTCCTTGGGTCTTGCTGTCTCAAATCCAATCAGATTCCTGAATTTAGGCTGCATAAGACATTCTATATTCCCTCTTTTGAAAAAATTATTTTAGGTTCAGAGGTACAAGTGTAGGTTTGTTATATAGGTAAACTTGTGTCATGGGAGTTTGTTGTACACATGATTTTATCACTAAAGTATTAAGCCTAGTACCCATTATTTATTTTTCCTGACCCTTTCCCTCCTCTCACCCTCCACCCTCTGAAAGGCCACAGAGTGTGATGCTCCCCTCTATGTGTCCATGCGTTCTCATTATTTAGCTCCCACTTATAAGTGAAACATGCAGTACTTGGTTTTCTGTTCCTGTGTTAATTTGCTAGGGATAATGGCCTCCAGCTCCATCCACATCCCTACAGAGGACATGATCTTGTTCTTTTTTATGGCTACATAGTATTCCATGGCATATATATATTAATACTGCATTTTCTTTAACCAGTTACCAATGATAATTGATGGGCATTTAGGTTGATTTCATGTCTTCACTATTGTGAATAATGCTGCAATGAATGTATATGTGCATCATGTGTCTTTGTAATAGGTGGGTATATACCCAGTCATGGGATTGCTGGGTCAAATGGTATTTCTGTCTTTAGGTGTTTGAGGAATTGCCACACTGTCTTCCACAATGGGTGAACTAACTTATACTCCTACCAACACTGTATAAACATTCCGTTTTCTCCACAACGTTTCCAGTATCTTATTTTCTAAATTTTTAATAATAGGTATTCTGACTGATGTGAGATGATATCTCATTGTGGTTTTTATTTGCATTTTTCTAATGATCACTGATGTGAGCTTTTAAAAATATGATTGTTGGCCACACGTATGTCTTGTTTTGAAAAGTGTGTGTTCATGCCATTTGCTTATTTTTATATTTTTTTCTTATAAATTTATGTAAGTTCCTTATAGATGCTAGATGTTAGACCTTTGTCAGGTGCATATTTTGCTGCAAAAATTGATTCTCATTCTGTAGGTTGTCTGTTTACTCTGATAATAGTTTCTTTTGCTGTGCAGAAGCTCTTTTGTTTAATTAAATCCTTCTTGTCAACTTTTGCTTTTGTTGCAGTTGCTGTTGGCGTCTTCATCATAAAATCTTTGCCTGTGCCTATATCCTGAATCATATTGCCTAGATTGTCTTCCAGCATTTTTATAGTTTTGGGTTTTATGTTTAAGTCTTTAATCCATCTTGAGTTGATTTTTGTGTATGGTGTAAGGAAGGGCCCCAGTTTCAATCTTCTGCATATGGCTAATCAGTTATCACTGCATCATTTATTGAATGGGGAATCCTTTCCACATTTCTTGTTTTCATCAGGATTGTCAAAGATCAGATAGTTGCAGGAGTGTGGTCTCATTTTTGGGTTCTCTATGCTGTTCCATTGGTTTATATGTCTGTTTTTGTACCCATATCATGCTGTTTTGGTTACTGTAGCCCTGTAGTATAGTTTAAAGTCAGGTAGCATGATGCCTCCAGCTTTGTTCTTTTTACTTAGGATTGCCTTGCTATTTGGACTCCTCTTTGATTTCAAATGAAGTTTAAAATAATAGTTTTCTCTAATTCTGTGAAGAATGTCAATGGTAGTTTAATGGGAATAGCATTGAATCTATAAATTGCTTTGGGCAGTATGATCATTTTAATAATATTGATTCTTCCTATCCATGAGCATGAAATGTTTTTCCATTTGTTTGTGTACTCTGTAACTTCTTTGAACAGTAGTTTGTAGTTTTTCTTATAAAGACCTTTTGCCTCCTTAGTTAGCTGTATTCCTAACAGCTAACTATTTTAGTTATATAAAATATATATATTTAGTTAAATATATTTATATAAAATATATATAACTAGTTAAAATATAAAGTATTTTATTCTTTTTGTGCAATTGTGAATGGGAGTTTGTTCCTGATTTGGCTCTTGGCTTGACTGTTGTTGGTTTATAGGAACGCTAGTGATATTTGCACATTGATTTCGTATCCTGAGACTTCACTTAAGTTGTTTATCAGCTTCAGAAGCTTTTGGGCTGAGACTAATTGGTTTTCTAGATATGGGATCATATGTTCCACAAACAGGGGTAGCTTCACTTCTTCTATTCCTCTTTGGATGCACTTTATTTCTTTATCTTGTCTGATTGCCCTGGCCAGAACTGCCAATACTATGTTGAATAGGAGTGGTGAAAGAGGGTATCCTTGTTCTGTGCCAGTTTGCAAGGATTGCCTCTAGCTTTTGCCCATTCAGTATAATGTTGGCTGTTGGTTTGTCATATAAGGCTTTTATTATTTTTAGGTATGTTTTTTCAAGACCTAGCTTATTGAAAGTTTGCAACATGAAGGGATATTGAATTTTATTGAAAACCTTTTCTACATTGATTGAGATAATCATGTGCTTTGTGTCTTTAGTTCTGTTTATGTGATGAATCACATCTATTGATTTGTGTGTGTTGAACCAAACTTGCATCCTGGGGATGAAATCTCCCTAATTGTGGTGGACAAGCTGTTTGATGTACTGCTGAAGTCAGTCTGTCAGTATTTTGTTGAAGATTTTTGCATCAATGTTAGTAAAGGATTTTGGCCTGAAGTTTTCTTTTTTTGTTGTTTTTTTTTTGTTTTTTGCTGTATCTCTGCCAGGTTTGGGTATCAGAATTATGCTGGCCTAGTAGAATGAGCTGGGGAGGATTCCCCACTTTTCCGTTTTTTGGAATAGTTTTAGTAGGAATGGTACCAGCTCTTCTTTGTACCTCTAGTAGAATTTAGCTGTGAATCCATCTGGTTCTGGGGTGTTTCTGGTCAACTGACTATTTATTACTGCCTCAAATTCAGAACTCATTATTGGTCAGTTCAGCGATTCAATTTCTCCCTGGCTCAGTGTTGTGAGGGTGTATGTGTCCAGAAATTTATCTGTTTTTCTAGATTTTCTATGTGCATAGAGGTGTTCAAAATATTCTCTGATGGTCATTCATATTTCTGTGGAGTCAATGGTAATATACACTTGTCATTTCTGATTTGGTTTATTTGAATCCTCTCTCTTTTCTTCTTTGTTAGTCTAGCTAGTATTCTATCTTATTAATATTTTCAAAAAATCAACTCCTGGATCCATTGATCCTATAAATGGTTGTTCATGGTTCTAATTTTGGTTATTTCTTGTCTCCTGCTATCTTTGGGATTTGTTTGCTCTTGGTTGTGTGGTTCTTTTAGTTGTCATGTTAGGCTGGTATGTTGTATCTTTGTTCTCATTAGTTTTGTTGAACTCGATTTCTGCCTTAATTTCATTATTTACCCCAAAGTAATTCAGGAGTGGGTTATTCAATTTTCATGTAATTGTATGGTTTTGAGTGAATATCTTATTCTTTATTTCAAATTTCATTGTGCTGTGGTCTGAGAGACTGTTATGATTTCAGTTATTTTGCATTTGCTGAGGAATGTTTTACTTCCAATTATGGGATTGGTTTTAGAGTAAGTGCCATGTGGTGAAGAGAAGAATGTATGATCTGTTGTTTTTGAGTGGAGAGTTCTGTAGATATCTATCAGGTCCATTTGATCTAGTGCTGAGTTCAGGTGCTGAATATCTTTATTAGTTTTATGTCTCAGTGATCTGTCTAATATTGTCAGTGGGGTGTTAAAGTTTCCCATTATTATTGTGTGTGAATCAAAGTCTCTGTGAAGGTCTCTAAAAACTTGCTTTATGAATTTGGACGTTCCTTTATTGGTTACATGTGTATTTGGGATAGTTAGATATTCTTGTTGAATTAAAGCCTTTATCACTGTATAATGCCCTTCTTTTTCTTTTACGATCTTTGTTGTTTTAAAATCTGTTTTGTCAGGAACTTAGATTGCGACCCCTGCTTTCTTCTGTTTTCCATTTGCTTGGTGGATTTTCCTCCATCTCTTTATTGTGAGTCTATATGTGTCTTTGCATGTGAGATTAGTCTCTTGAAGACAGCATACTGATGATTCTTGGTTCTTTATCCAGGTTGCCATTCTGTGTCTTTTAATTTGGGGGATTTATCTTATTTACATTTAAAATTAGTATTGTTATGTGTGGATTCATTCCTGTCACCATGATATTAGTTGGTTATTTTGCAGACTTGTTTATGTGGTTGCTTTATAGTTTCACTGCTCTGTATACTTCAGTGTGTTTTTGTAGCAGCTGATAATGTTTTCTGTCAGTTTCTGCAATGTTTTATCATGATTTTTAGCTTCCTAGCATTGGGTTACAATGTACTCTTTTAGCTCAGTAAATTTTGTTCCTATCCATATTCTGAATTCTACTTTGGTCATTTCAGACATCTCAGCTTCATCCCAGTCCTGAACCCTTGCTGGAGAGGTGATGTGGTCATTTGAAGGAAAGAGGGCACTCTGGATTTTTATGTTTTCAGCATTCTTGTGCTGATTCTTTCTCATCTTTGTGGGCTTATCTACCTTCAATCTTTGATGTTGCTGACCTTTGGATGGATTTTTTTTTTCTTTTAACAGTCTGACCCCTTTTCCATAGGGCTGCTGCAGTATCCTAGGGGTCCACTCCAGTCCCTGGTTACCTCGAATTTTCCAGTACCTGGATGTATCACCAGTGAAGGTTGTGAAACAGCAAAAATGGCAGCCTGCACCCTCCTCTGGTAGCTCAATCGCAAGAAGGTATGGACCTTTTGCCAGCCTGAGTGGACCTGTAGGAGGTGGTTGGAAACCCTAGATGGGAGGTCTCACCCAGTCAGAAGGACTGGGATCAGCAACCTGCTTTTAAAAAAGTAGTTTGGCCATGTTTTCTTAGAGCAGCTGTGTTGTGCTGGAGGTCCACTTCAGCTCCCACCCCCTCCCTCGCCTGTCACCTTGGACACTCTGAAAACCAAGGGCTGGAACAGCGAAGTTACTGAAACAGCAAAGATGAAGGCCAACCCCTTCTCCTGTGAGCTCCATCCTTTGGATACCTGAAACCTCTGTCAGCTGAACACCAGTGGGGGTGACCAGAGACCCTGGTTGGGAGAGTCCACCCAGTGATGAGGAACAGGGTTGGGAACCCACTTAAAGAAGCAGTCTGGTCACATTTTCATGGAGGTACTGTCCCATGCTGGGGTACCACCTCTACCTGCTGTCAGCTTGGGCTCTCCCAGCCCAAAGGCTGGAACTGCAAAGTTGCCTGAATAGCAAATATGGAGGTCTGCCCCACCCTCTGGGAGTTTCATCCCAGGGAGTTCTCAAATTTCTGTAGGCTGGAGAATACTGGTGGGGGTGACTGGAGACCTCAGTTGGGAGGTTCTGTCCAGTGAGGAGGAAGGGGATTTGGAACCTGATTAAAAAAGCAGTGTGACCACACTTTATAGTAGCTGTGCTATGCTGGGGTACTGCTTCTAAAGCCCACAGGCTGGAATGGCTAAGTTGCCCAAACAGCATAAATGGTGGTCTGACATTCTATATTCCTTACAGACATTATCCCTTTTTATTAATCTAGTTCTTCATTTTTCATTTTTAACCAAAACTATTTCAGTTAAAATATCATAGAACTGCCTTTGTTTTTCTCAGAGAATTTTATGGAATTAATGTTACATGAAACTCGTTTTGGATAATGTTGGCTATTAAATGGTAAAAATCAACAAAAGGGACAGTCTCTCCCAATCTCATCCTGTGACAAATTGGACAAAATTCTGGTTCTTCTAAATTCCTAATCTATGGTACATTATCAGTTTTATTTTATATGTACATGTTTCTAAGCATAATCATTAAATTTAGAGCTTTACGACATCTTGGAAATGATGTAATTGAACTTTAAAATTTTACTTAAAAAGAAATGTAAATCCAGAGGAGGTCAGTGTTTTCCTCATGATTACACAGATGAATGGCAATTATCTCAACCATGCATTTTCCATACATTGCAATCCATAGCGTCCCTATTAATAAGGAGTCTCTTTGTGTAAAAATACCTTAGTGAATCTCTCCATATTCTGCTTGTTTGCAGGAAGTGATGTTTGTAACATTCTAGGTACTTCTTAGAGGTCTACTGCTTTCCCAGTACTTTCTATTTCCCACTTCATCCTATCCGGATCATGGTGACAACTGCAGCAGTCACTTAAGATATAGAAGTGGAAATCACAGTTGAAATAGAGCTGCCTCCACCACAGAGTCACTGGACAACCTCAGGAATCAGGGTCCATTATAAAAGACAAATTAACCTTTGCCTTTTCTGAGACATTGCACTTTGGCTGTCTCATTACTGTTACTTTTCTTATACCCTAATTAATATGCCCTAAAAATAAATCCTTATGAAGTTGTTGTATGATTAAATTATATATTTACAGTGCTTAGAAAAGGCAGGTAAACAGAGTCAGTGTTGAATTAAAAAAACTGTTATTATTTGAATTATTATTATTTAATTCAGAGATAAATTAGCTCAAATTGAAGACTAAACGATTGTGGAAGTATAATTGCTATTAAATTTGTGTTAATCTTTCAAGTTGTTGTGGCATATATTATAAGACAAGAAGGAGTAAAATTTCCCATTTACTACCTTATCAGAGATGGTGTAATATGGGGAAGTTTCACATAGGAAGGTGAAAGAGTAATCCGCTTGCTTAATTCTCCAATAACCACCAAGAAGGATAGCAATTAGTGCCCAAATGAGCAATGACTTCATATCTGGGATGGTGCCCAGAAGGTGATGGCCCAAGATGATCCACTCATTCAGGCTTCTGAACTATCACTAGGATTTTGCTTTTTACTAATGTCATTTTCAAAATAGGCAGATAGTCTATCCCTGCCAACAAATTCAATTTCAAAAAGAAAAGAATAGTGAAGATTAAAAATCAAAACAAAACAAAGAGTGGGGATGGGAAAGTATATATTCTCTATTGAAATTAAGTTGTATTTTATTTTTTAATTTTAAGTGAGATCCAAAGTGCCTTTGTACTGACATGTGAAATAATCTGCTCTTTTGTGATTGACTAATGAATATCACACAGTGGTAATGGACAGGAAGACAAAGACAACCTCAGAAATAGGTCCTGTGAACCTCACTCGAGCAGAGGTCACTGGCTTTGCTAGAAAATTCAGTGGTTACAGAATGATTACTGGGAAAATGCCTCCCAATTCTTGAGTCAATGCAGATCTGGACAGGGATATATAAAGACATTATTAATTTGGATGAAAGTTTTGTTTTTGCCAATATATCTTTTATTTGGCTCCAGATAAGACGGTTGTTCAGAGCTTTTTGAAAGACCTTAAGTATGCTATTTATTAGAGAAACATTCATTTAATCAAATAACACTCACTTTATAGAGGAAAAAATATTCCTCTGCTTTGAGGGCCATAGGTCATACATTGGAGTATGGCTTTGGTCACTAACAACGCTGACATGACGGGAAGTTTTTTTCTTCTTCCCTTATGAGGATTCTTTTCTGTAATCTCTGGCTGCATTAGAAACTTCACTGCTTAACAGAAACAATTGTTCTTTGTTCTCATGGCCAAATGAAAGCTCTTGTTTCCAGTCCAGCTCTGCTGGCAGGTTAGATGCAATCAGGGGTGTCATCAAGGGAAGATGAGAATATGCAGAATACAACCACTTGTTGTTTTTAGAGGCAAAATGCCCACATTTTTGGCAAAGTCAAAGCTAAGCTCATGTGAGAGAAAAGAAGGCTAAATTATGGATCTTTCAATGTGATGGTTAATGCTTTGCACAAATTCAAAGTAAGAGTTGAGAACTTCAACGCTTCTGACCACTTTCATAAGATAGACATATTCACAGGCAGGCTTAGACATTTTTCATGTTTCAGAAACTCAGAGCTTAAAATGTGATGCATCAAACATATGCATAATGCCAACACCTTAGAGTTAATGTATTTATTCAAGAATCTTTCATTTGGTGTCTGCAGTAGAAAGCCTATCATAAAATGATTTGTGGAATATCCTACTAAAAAAAAAAAATGGCTGAAAGAATGTAGGGGAATCTCTTTTGTTGCAAGTTTGAGGATTTTTAACTAGATTACTATCACACTAGGCTAGGTCTTTCCCTCTTCACAAACACTCCATTTTTCATAATATTGATTAGCCTGCTGCTGAAATAACTCTCTGGTTCTTTGGTCATTGTTTATGAGTTATCTCCATACAGTGCGGTAGTACCTACTTTTGTGAGGTAGATTAGGGTTAGGGAATCAGTATAATTCATTTTTGTATTTGTGATTCCTAATTGCACCTGAGAGTCAAAAAAATTAAGAGAGAGGCTAAAATCGAATTCAGAAAAATCCCTCCATGGCTGATAGGTATTGCTAGAAGCTGTGTCACTAGTGTTTTCAAAGATATGTGTCCGGTACAAGTGCAGAGAGAGATGACAGGCTGAATCAGTTGGAGTTCTAGAATGTGAGCTGGCAAGGGAGCCATTACAGAGAAGGGTGGGTCACTGAGGAAACGAATGGAAGAGGAAATTTGAAGGAAATGGACATCCTCTTTAATTGGAGCAGTGTTTGAGGGCTGAGAAAAAGACTGTTAAGAGTACTGAGGGAGAGAAGAGTCTCAGGGGAATTGTGAGGCAAAAAAATTATCTTCAAACAGAAAAATTTCAAAAGTATACATTTAACCATCTGGAGTTTTTAAAAAAAGGAACATTTATTCTGTCTTTTGAAAGGAAAGACTTGACATTTAATTGCATTTTTATCCCCTAGGAAGAACACATCTTCAGCTTAATTATTCTCCACAGGAAAAATCTCTGTGTGTCTGTGTGTGTGTGTTCCATATGCTTAGTATGCACTAAACACACATTTTAGCAAAGTTCTATTGGCATGACAAACTAGAGGCAGGTACACACACACATACACACACAAGTAGATGATGTATGTGTGCTTCCAGAATGTTTTTTAAAGCTTAGTTCACAGCTGTAATGAACAATGCTGATTTGGAACAAACCAAAATTCTGGTGGGGTGCTTTGCTGAAAACACTGATTCTTAACATACAACATGGATTCAATATTGACACATCTATTAGTGCTGGCAAGTAAAGTATCATGCTTCTGTTAGAAAAAGTAATAGCCTCAAGGATCAGCTATAAGTAGCCATGATGGCATTTTTATCTAAGTTGGTTCAGTGATACTTGTGTTGTAGTCTTATGAGGATTAGTTGAGTCAATGCATGTGAAAGTGCTCTTAGAAGTAGTAAATTTCTATGCAAATGCATGGCACATATATGAGTTGTGTATAAAGGTATTATGATATGACAAAGTCTCTGAGAGAGCATATATATGATACTGATACTAAACTTTAAGTCAGGAATTGAGAAAATGTGTTCCAGGCTCTGGGAGATGTTCTTAGATCAAATGATATTTTTAGTAAAAATTTATGTAAAATGGTCAGCTGATTCAGGATTAAACATGAAAACACAGTATAATGGGTTTATGTTTTGGTTTAAAGGGACCATTTATTCAATTTTGTTGGTTAGTTTATTCATATGTTTGAGATCTGGCAATGGATGTAATGGGGGTTCCAGAAGAGCCTACCATACATATATTGGATTCCATTAGAATTTAAGAAATTTAACAATGAAAGCACAAATAAATGATTATATGTAAACTACATATAATAAATAATATATATATAACTATTATATGTAAACTACTTGTAATAAATAAATATAATAAATTTAAAACATTATAACCGAGAAAAAAATAAATAAATAGTATAAACCAAAGGATAAAAACAGAATGAATATAGATGGACAATAAGGGCTTACAAGATTATGATTAAATCACAAATTTGTGTAATTTTTCGACTTACAAAGTAAATGCAAAAAATGTTATTTATAGAAAATGTTGAAAACACAGAAAGCTAGAAAAAGAGAAAAGAAAATCTATAATTTCTCTAGCTAGAAGTAACTATATACATTTTGATACTTATTGTTCTAGCCATTTTGTTATCTATGAATACAAAACTTTACATACAAATGTGAGCCGTTAGTCACGTATTTTTTTCACATTGCAGTATATGTGACCATTTTACATGACCTTAACAATTATTTGAGAAATAATTTTAAGTGGTTGCATATTCTTGTTTGTGTAACCATAATTTACTCAAACAATATATAATATTAGACATACGTTGTCTCCAAGATTTTGCTGTTATCAGGGTTACTGCTCTTACCCTATTTGTGTATGACTAATTATTTACTTGAAAAAATTTTCTAAAAAATGACAGAAATTTTGACTGAGTCAAAAGTCACAAAGAGTTGGAAAGCTCTGGGCTTCAATTGTGTGAATATTGGCTCTCCCACTTCATGTGTCTGTGATTTTGAGTAAGTCAACATCTCTGAGCTTCAGTTGATCTGAAATTAGAGATTATAATGATAACTTCTTCATGAGTTTGTTGTGAGGGTTACTTTGATATTAAATAGGTGTAGTAAGCACTCTTCTTGGCATTCAATGAATGTTAGTAGTTACTATTAATTAGACTATTACTTTATGGTAATCAGTAATAGTAATCAGTGTTTTCAGCAAAGCACTTAGGGGACCACCAGAATTTTGGTTTGTTCCTAATCAGGATTGTTCATTATAACCATAAACTAAGATTTAAGAAAAGTTCTGGAAGCACACATATATCATCTACTCATGTGTGTGTGTGTGTCTAGTTTGTGATGCCAATAGAACTTTGCTAAAATGTGTGTTTAGTGGATACTAAGCATATGGAACAGACAGATGGACAGTGCCCCCCCAACACACACACACACACACACACACACACACACACACACACACACACACAAAAGTAATGTTATCATTAATTTTAATGGTGAAAACTGCAATTACTTTTGCACCAAACCTAATGCAATCATTATGTCTCAACATTGCCCTTTGGAAATGTTGTGTCACTTAAAACTATTATCATTTCTATCTCAGAATACATCTTGAAAATTCTTAATACAACAAAGATGTGAACTCATTGTCATATATGGTATAAATATTATTCTAGTATTTCACTTGCATTCTAATTTTTTAGACATTTTATTTGTGTGAGTCAAGTCCGTTTATATTCACACAGACAAAGATAGACCAATGCTTGGCTACAAATACTTGAATCCAACACACATGTGGTGATGTTGACATTCCTTTGTGAAAATTAAGGCCCAAGAAAAGGCTCCACATATATTTATTTGTTTGTGAGATGGAGAAACTGCATCAAGACTTGTGAGCATAGTAAGGATTTTGCTCAAGAAATATTTCTGAATGTGTTTCAGAATTTGAATGAAGGTTTGCTCAAATCTCCAGAGTTCCACTTGTTAAATTAGGGCTAAGATGATTTTAGTCTGAAAATATTTGAAAGAAATGGTAAACCACTTCACACTTTCACTAGAAATAAAAAACTCCATTTTCTCATATTAAAGATTGTTTTGCATCACATGGCTTCTTAGTACAGGTTCTCAGAAGAATTCATTGCAAAATATGTCTTCTGGGGCTAAGTATAACATATTGACCTATCTATTTCATATGAAGAGATTAACTTGGATAATTATCCTGAAAGATTGATATTAGTTAATTTAATTCTTGAGAATAAGTATTTTTTTCTTATAATATTTCAAGACTAAGATCAATTTTCTTTTGATGCCATTCCTAATTTATGGACAATGACATCATATTGTTAGAATTTTCAAGAATATCTATTCTATTTTCTATGGTATAAACCAAGTATCTACATCATTCCAAAGTTATTAAGAAATATGTGCCTCTACAAATTGTTTCTCATCCCTCAGGAAAATTTGTGACTTGCTTTTCCTCTGGCAGTGGTATTAAATAGCAGGTTGGTTTGAACATCAGTAACCAAAAACAGAATATGCTACAAATAGGCTGGGCATGGTGGCTCACACCTATAATTCCAGCACTTCTGGAGGCCAAGGCAGACAAATCACTTGAGCTCAGAAGTTTGAGACCAGCTTGGACAACACAGCAGAACCCTGTCTCTACAAAAAAACGCAAAAATCAGCTAGTCATGGTGGTGTGAGCCTGTAGTCCCAACTACTCCAGAGGCTGTTGTGGGAGGATTGCTTGAACCCAGGAAGTCGAGGCTACAGTGAGCCATGATTGCGCCACTGCACTCCAGCCTGGGCAACAGAGTCAGACCATCCCCTGTCCCAAAAGGATAACTTATAAATAATCCAGTTCACTGAGTCCAAAGTCGAGGAGAAATCAATAAAACTGTCAAATTCTCTTATATAATTTTGAATCAATTGTGAGACAGATGACAATAAGTGTAATACAATTAAGATTGGAGTAGCTATGTTTGAAGTTTCCTTCATCTCCTTGTAAAGATTGGTCTTTAAACCCAGATATACTCTGAAAATATTAAGGAAGAAACTGATATGAGCTTTACATGTGGGCTCAGTAAACAGATTCATTCTTTTGTGACAGTGAGGATTATTACACAGATATGAACTTAGATTGCACTTATGGTTAATTTCATTCGGTTTAGGACTTAATTATTCTAGATGTCTTGATTTACATATGCCAGTTTTCTTCCTGAGAAGAGTTACCACATCTTAGTCTTCTTTTATATTCCTGACATTCTTTAACAGTTTAGGACCACTTTTAAGTTGTTAACAGACCTGTTGACTAATCAAAATTATTTTGCAGGTGTTCAGTATCATTTTAGTTAAAAGAGTTATCAGGTGACACTGCCTTCAGTTTCCACAATAACATCTTAACTATCAATGCAAGAAGCAATGCATAAGGCTAGACCAGATAGCCTGCTCTCCTGTGCTGACATTGGCCACACCTTGGGAAAAAAGTAGATATTTTTTTCTGGTGACATTTGGACTTCTCTGAATTTTAGGCTTTTTGCTGGAAAGAATGAGAAGAACTGTTTCTTAGAATTGAAAACCTAGACTTTTACCTTTAATCAGCCTTAGGATCTGTCCTCTTGATATTTACTCAATCCCTTTTATACACAAACTTATTTTATCAACATACAAATCTGAAGTTATTAATATTTTGAGAAAATACATCTTTTTAAATACTGAAACTTGAAAACCACACAATCTATTTGAAAAGAAGAATGTATGTCAGGTTAAATTTCTTTCTCTTCTGGCTGATTGAAAGAAGGAAAGAAGAAAATTATAGGCTGGCATAGTAGAAAAATCAAAATTCTAACTTAAGGTTTTCTAGAAACTGAAGTTAAGAGTTGTAGGCTTTAAATAAGAAAGAGAGAGAGAAAGAAGAGGAGGGAGTTTGTGTGTATTGGGTGGGAATATGGTTGGGGGATTTTTTGGATTATACTTCTAATGTATGATTCAGTGTCAAAATTTGAATTTTAGGATAACCATTTCGTATTTTAATGAGTTTATTCAAGGCATTATATGGAATTAAATGTCTGAATTTATTATTTACAAGTCCTGTATGGCCTGACTCAAACCTTTTAGCCACTTGGAGATTGTTTCCTCAATTTTAAAATGGAGAGATTGTTTGGCCAATCTGTCTCACAGGATTGTTGGAAACAGGGAAGATCAAGTGTGTGAAATTTAAAAAAATAGTAAAGATCCAAATAATAATGTGTTCCTTACTGTTATTGTGTTTGCACTTACAGTACACACACACACATACGCACGTGCACGCATTTACATGAACTTAAAGTAGTGGCACCATACATTGAGACCAAGTCTACACAGTGACCTGGGTTATAGGAGACTGTGCCTGGAGTTTGTACAAGCTGACAACATTTTAGTGTGTGCTCACTTGTAAGCATTTACCCTGAGTAAACCTGTGACCTACCATCTAGTAGATGTTTCTTAATAGATTGTTGAGCTACTATGAGCTGGAGTTGTTGACAATCACTGGGAGGTTCTGACCCAATTAATTATGTGTTCAGCAATATAGTATTTGGCACATTAAAAACTGCTAATTATGCCCATATTTTAATCTGAATTTTCCAGTTTATTATAATTTCTTCATCATGCCCAAACTGTCGGAGTAAGCAGCTTATCTCCCAATATCTCCACTTGTCTAACAGATGTTCTCTCTCTCTCAACAGATGTTGGCACTTCCTAGGAAGGAGCCATCCATGTCTGAAGAGAAGAAATGATAATTAACTTCATCATGTGGAAAGCTTTAGAAGGAAGTATCTTGTCCTTCTATCCAAACCCACCTCCTCTTCACCATCCCCAATAAAAATAAAAGCCAAACAAATAAAACATTAGCAGTAGCTCTGAGTTTCTCCCTTTCACTTTTTCTTTCTCTTCATCCCTTTTTTCCTCCATTCCTTCCTTCCCTCTTTCAAATCATGTTTACTAATTTAAGAGAATAATTCAATCTATGTTTAGAAATCTGACTTCAACTTCAAAAATTATACTGAAATAGCTTCCTCTTAAAGGGTGAACCAGTCATGATAAAAATAACAACCAATAGAATAAAATAATATAAGATTAGCTGAGTTTATAGTTTCTTTTACACTTCCATAATTTATGTGGATTTGGAAATACAGACAGGATACTGAAAACTAAGAAGTTTTCTATGAATTATGAGAATTTGCAATCCATATAGGCTTAAGTCTAATGTTAGAAGATAAAACAAATTGACCTTAAATAACTTTCTGACATAACCTCATTTCATGGATAAAAATCCCTAAAACTCTCATAAGTAAAGTGATTTACTTCAGGACACAAACTAGTTGATTTAGTTTGAATGTTCGTCCTCTCCAAATCTCATGTTGAAATATAATCCCCAGTGTTGAAGGTGGGGCCTAGTGGGAGGTGTTTGTGTCATGGGGCAGATCCATTATCCTTATGAGCTGCTTGGTGCTATCCTTGTGATAGTTAGTGAGTTCTCATGAAATCTAGTTGTTTAAAAATGTGTGGCACCTCCCCACCCGCCTTGCTCCTCCTCTTGCGGTGTGATGTGCCTGCTCATCGTTCACCTTATACCATGATTGTAAGCTTCCTGAGGACTCACCAGAAGCAGTTGGGAGTACCATGCTTCCTGCAAAGCCTGCAGAACTGTTAGCCAATTAAACTTCTTTGCTTTCTAAATTACCCATTCTCAGGTATTCCTTTGTAGCAATTCAAAAATGGGCTAATACACTAGTTGTGGGCATATCTATACTGAAAACATACTTTTATTTCCCAATTATTTAAAATTTTTATTTAGAAATTGGCAAGTTAAAAGATGTGTTCATTTAACATTATACTATTATTTTCCCAGTCCCTGGAAAGGCATTCAAGACATGGTATCTATTCATGAAGTATTTTGTTTTAAATAAGTGTGTTCATGTATAATTAACAGCTTTCTCATTGAGAGACAATATTGAATTGAAGTTATAGATGGTGATTCAGGAGCCATAACTGTTTAGGTTCAAATTCTGACTCCTCTATTTAACAGCAGTGTGATCTTGGGCAAATAGCCTAACTTCTATGTGTCTCCATTCACTAATCTCTAAAACAAAGATAATAAAATCTCCCTCATAGATTTTTGCGAAGGTTAAAGTACTTGGAACAATGCTTGTCTAACGCATAAACATTCAAAAATGTGAACTGTTATTCTTGCCTTATGAACCAGTAAAACACATTTTGTAAGAATGCAAGTGTAATCTTCCTTTAACATAATGTGATATAGAAAACTCTAAACATAAACCAATAAGGGAGGTTATGGGAATAGGATGGAGTGAGGGTAAGTTGCTCATTTATTTTACAAATAAATATTTATTGGCAATACCATGAGACTCAGGTTTTATTCAGTTGGAAAACACTTTTGGTGAGCATCTTTGGGTGCATTGTTTATATTCTTAGTAACATAATACAAGATTTGGAAGCACCCTTACAATTCCTATTATCTTCTTTCATCTCCCAGAAATGTTAGATAGGTCCCACTCCACAGAAAAGCTACTATAATAAACTAGTCAATCAAAGAGTAAGCATGGATAAAGAAAACATAGTGTGAGAAACAATGTAACTTTGGATTGGGTACACCTTATTTCTGAAAAATTAGAAGGAAGAGAGTTTTTGTAAAGACATCCTTTTCTCTCGCAGCTTCTGTCAGAATTTTAAGAGGGCAGGCAGAACTTTAAAGCAAAGGAAATTGCTTGTTTTTGTGAAATTAACAAGACTGTTATCAACAGGAAGGACAATATATGGATGCTAATCATTGTGAAGAAACTCATTACGGAATTTTCTCCAATAGGTAGGCAAAAGAGTTACATACTTTGCTCTAAGATGAAAATCCCAAATTGTGGAAGAAAGGGTGAAGTTAAGATTTAACAATTAATTATTGCTTGCTCTTTGGAATTTTAAGACATATATCTAAAGTTTTGTTGAGGTATAAATTACATATTATAAAACTTACCCCTATTAACTGTACAATTTGGTAAGTTCTGACAAATGTACACCATTATGTCATTACCATTTCAGTCAAGTTTACAGACCATTCCTATCATCCCCCAAATATCCCTTCTGATCTTTGTAGATAATTTCCACCTCTCCCTGTCATTCCCTGGAAACTACTAATCCAATGTCTGTTCCTAATGTTTTGCCTTTTTCTGAATATTATATAATTGAACTCATACAACCATGTAGGTTTTATCCTTTTGATTGTCTAGTAGTATTCCATTATCTGGATATACCACAGTTTGTGTACCCATTTACCAGATATGGACCAGTGAGTTGTAACCAATGTTTGATGATTCTGAGAAATCACATATGGGTATTTGTGTGGACATATATTTATATTTACTTTGGGTGAATACCTAATAGCAGGATTGCTGGGTCATAAGGTAAGTATATGTTGCATTTAATAAGAAACTGTCAAATTGTTTTCCAAAGTGGCTGTACCATTTTGCACTATAACCAGAAATGTAATGCTGTTGCTCCACATCCATATCAGAGGTTGGTACTGTCAGATTTTTTTAAAACGTATTGTAGTTGAAAGACAGTGATGTCTCATTGTAGTTTCAATTAGCATTTCTCTAAAGACTATGTTGAGTGTCTTTTTTTACTTTCTTTTTTAAAATTTAAGTTTAGGGGTACATGTGCAGGATGTGCAGGTTTGTTACATAGGTAAACGTGTGCCATGGTAGTTTGCTGCACAGATCATCACATCATCTATGTATTAAGCCCAGCACTCATAAGCTGTTCTTCCTGATGCTCTCGCTTGTCCCCTTCTGACCCTCTAACAGGCCCCAGTGTGTGTGGTTCCTCTCATGTGTTTACCTGTTCTCATTATTCAGCTCCCATTTATAAGTATTTGGTTTTCTGTTCCTGCATTAGTTTGCTAAGGATAATGGCCTCCATCTCCATCTATGTCCCTGCAAAGGACATGATCTCATTTCTTTTTATGGCTGCATGGTATTCTATGGTGTATAAGTAGCACATTTTCTTTATCCAGTCTATCATTGATGGATGTTTAGGTTGATTCAATGTCTTCACTATTGTGAATAGTGCTGCAATGAACATACATGTGCATGTATCTTTATAATAGAATGATTCATATTCCTTTGTGTATATACCCAGTAACGGGATTGCTGGGTCAAATGATATTTTTGCCTATGGCTTTTGAGGAATTGCCATACTATCTTCCATAATGGGTGAATTAATTTACACTCCCACCAACAGTGTAAAAGCATTCCTCTTTCTCCATAACCTCACCAGCATCGGTTGTATTTTGACTTTTTAGTAATAGCCATTCTGACAGGTGTAAGATGGTATCTCATTTTGGTTTTGATTTGCATTTCTCTAATGATCAGTGATGCTGAGGTTTTTTCCATATGTATTGGCTGCATGTCTTCTTTTGAGAAGTATCTGTTCATGTCCTTTGCCCATTTTTTAATGGGTTGTTTGCTTTTTCTTATAAGTTTGTTTAAGTTCCTTATAGATGTTGGACATTAGATCTTTGTCAGATGGATACATTGCAAAAATTGATTCCCATTCAGTAGGTTGTTTGTTCACTCTGATGATAGCTTATTTTGTTGTTCAGAAGCTCTTTAGTTTCTTAAATCTCATTTATCAATTTTTGCTTTTGTTGAAATTGCTTTTTGTGTGTTTGTCATGAAATCTTTGCCTGTGCCTATGTCCTGAATGGTATTGCCTAGGTTTTCTTCTAGGGTTTTTATTGTTTTGGGTTTTACATGTAAGTCTTTAATTCATTTTGAGTAGATATTTGTACAAGATGTAAGGAAGGGGTCCAGTTTCCATTTTCTGCATATAGCTAACCAGTTATCCCAGCACCATTTATTGAATGGGTAATCCTTTTCCCATTTCTTGTTTTTTTTTTTGTCAGGTTTGTCAGAAATCAGATGTTTGTATGTGTGCAGTCTTATTTTGGGGTACACTATTGTGTTCCATTGGTCTATGTATCTGTTCTTGTACCAGTACCATGCTGTTTTGGTTACTGTATCCTGTAGTATAGTTTGGAGTCAGGTAGTGTGATGCCTCCAGATTTGTTCTTTTTGCTTAGGATTGTCTTGGCTATTTGGGCTCATTTTTGGTTCCATATGAATTTTAAAATAGCTTTTTCTAATTCTGTGAAGTATGTCAATGGTAGTTTAATGGGAATAGCATTGAATCTGTAAATTACTTTGAGCAATGTGTGGCCATTTTCACGATATTGATTCAATGAGCATGAAATGTTTTTCCATTTGTTTGTGTCTTTTCTGATTTCTTTGAGCAGTGGTTTTTAGTTCTCCTTGTAGAGATCTTTCACTTCCCTGGTGAGCTGTATTCCTAGGTAATTTTGTCTTTTTGTGGCAATTTTGAGTAGAATCTCATTCATGATTTGGCACTTGGCTTGCCTGTTGTTTATGTAAAGGAATGCTAGTGATTTTTGTACATTGATTTTGTATCCTAAGACTTTGCTAAAGTTGCTTACCAGCTTAAGAAGCTTTTGGGCTGAGATGATAGTGTTTTCTAGATATAGGATCATGTTTTCTGCAAACAAAGGTAGTTTGACTTCCTCTCTTCCTATTTGAATATGCTTTATTTGTTTCTCTTTCCTGATTGCCCTGGCGAGAACTTCCAACACTATGTTGAATATGAGTGGTGAGAGAGGTCATCCTTGTCTCATACCAGTTTTCAAAAAGAATGCTTCTAAGTTTTGCCCATTCAGTATAATAGTGGCTGTGGGTTTGTCACATGTGGTTCTTATTATTTTGAGGTATGTTCCTTCGATATCTAGTTTATTGAGAGTTTTTAACATGAAAGGAAGCATCTATTGAGATAATCATGTGGTTTTTGTCTTTAGATCTATTTATGTTATGAATCACGTTTATTGTTTTGCATATGTTAAGCAAACCTTGCATCCCAGGGAGGAAGTCCACTTGATTGTGGTGGATAAACTATATGATGTGCTGCTACATTCAGCTTGCCAGTATTTTGTTGAGGTTTTTGCATCAATGCTCATCAAGGATATTGGCCTGAAGTTTTCTTTTTTCATTGTATCTCTGCTAGGTTCTAGTATCAGGATGATGCTGGCCTCATAGAATAAGTTAGGTAGGACTCCTTTCTTTTTGATTTTTTGGAATAGTTTCAGTAGGAATGGTATCAGCTTTTCTTTGTACTTCTGGTAGAGGTCAACTGTGAATCAGTATGGTCCTGGACTTTTTTTGGTTGGTAGGCTATTCATTACTGCCTTAATTTCAGAACTCATTATTGGTCTATTCAGGCATTCAATTTCTTCCTGGATTAGCCTTGGGAGGATGTATGTGTCCAGGAATTTATCTATTTCTTCTAGATTTTCTAGTTTATGTACATAGAGGTGTACATCCAGGCGCTTCCATACATCCTCTGAAATCTAGGTGGAGATTCCCAAACCTCTATCTTTGACTTCTGTGCACCTGCAGTCCCAACACCTTGTGTAAGCCACCAAGGATTGGGACTTGCATCTAAAGCAATGGCCTGAGCTGTGTCTTGGCTCCTTTTAGCCATGGGTGGAGCTGTAGCAGCTGGGACTAAGGGCACCATGTCCTGAGGCTGCATAGAGTCAGGGGTCCTGGGCCTAGCCCACAAAACTAATTTTCCTTCCTAGGCCTCAGGCCCTATGTTGGGAGAGGCTGCTGTAAAGGTCTCTGACATGCCCTGGAGACATTTTCCCCATAGTCTTGGTGAATAACATTGGGTTCCTCATTACTTATGCAAATTTATGCAGCAGAATTGAATTTTTCCACAGGGAAATGAGATTTTTCTTTTTTTTTTTTTTTGCTGTCACATCATCGGGCTGCAAATTTTCCAAACTTTTATGATTTGTTTTCTCTTGAACACTTTGCTGCTTAAAATTTCTTCCACCAAATACCCTAAATCATCTCTCTCAAGTTCAAAGTTCCATAGATCTCTAGGGGAGGGACAAAATGCCACTAATCTCTTTGCTAAAGCATGGCAAGAATCACCTGTATTCCAGTTCCCAAGAAGTTCCTCATCTCCATCTGAGACCACCTCAACCTGGACTTCATTGTTCATATCACTATCAGTATTTTGGTCAAAGTCATTCAACGATTCTCTAGGAAGTTCTAGACTTTCCCACATTTTCCTGTTTTCTTCTGAGCCCTCTAAACTGTTCTAACCTCTGCCTGTTATCCAATTCCAAAATCACTTCCACATTTTCGGGTATCTTTACAGTAGCACCCCACTCACTGTGGTACCAATTTACTGTAGTAGTTAGTTCATTCTCATGCTGCTATAAAGAACTGCCTGAGACTGGGTAATTTATAAAGGAAAGAGATTTAATTGACTCCCAGTTCAATATGGCTGGGGAGGCCTCAGGAAACTTACAATTATGGCAGAAGGGGAAGCACATATTTCCTTCTTCACGTGGTGGCAGCAAGGAGAAGTATGTGTGAAGGGAGGAGAAAGCCCCTTATAAGACCATCAGATCTCATGAGAACTCACTGACTATTGTCCCGACCCGCCGGACGGTCGAAGGGGCCCTGGAAGGGGGAGTGGGAATGGAGGAGACAAGAAAACATGAGAAATGGAGACAAGACAAATAGCCTGATCAAGTCTCGTTTAATAATGGTGGTGCGATGCCTTATATAGGCTGGCAGGGGAAGAGGTTGGGCCAGGGCGGTGACGGGGGCCGGGTCTTCGCAAATTACAATTGCGCATGCGCCGTGGGTTTGTAATTTTCCCGGGCGCGGGATCGCACCTGCGCCCTAGGCTGCATATCTTTCTGGGCGCGAAAAGGTGGGCGCGCGCGGGAAAGGTTTGGGCGCGCGCGGGAAAGGTTTGGGCGCGCGCGGGAAAGGTTTAGGCGCGCGCGGAACAGTTTATCATGAAGAACCCGGAAATGTGCCATTTTGTCTCTGCTTTGCGGAGATCAAGCAACAGAGGTCGGCCAACTCCGGGCCTTATGGCTCGGGACAGACTATCATGAGAACAACATGAAGGTAACTACCCCCATGATTTAATTATCTCCCACTGGGTCCCTCCCACAACGTATGGGGATTATGGAAACTACAATTCAAGATGAGATTTGTATGGGGATACAGCCAAACCATACCAACTTCCATTTCTGTAGCTTTATATAAATATTAAAATCAGGTAGTGTGGGTCCTCCAACTTTGATATTCTTTTTAAAAATAGTTTTGGCTATACTAATTCCTTTACTGTTCTATAAAAGTTTTGGAATCAGCTCATAAATTTCCACAAAATAAATGTTGCAATTTTTGGAGGCAGGTGGTAAATTTATAGAAAAAGTGAATAGGGTTGACCTGTTAACAATATTGACTCTTCAATGAATGAGCACAGCAAGTCTTTCCATTTATGTAATTTAAAAATGTATCTTAGGAATGTTTTACAGTATTATGTATACGAATCTTGAAAGTATTTTATTAGATTCATGTCTAACTATTTAGCATAAACTTTCATGTAATGCCTGAGGATTTTAGTGTGTGGTGGGCATTTGGGATGCTCACTAGTACTCTAATTCTCTTTTTATTGTGCATCTGGCAACTCTGCCCTTCTCTACCTCCTTGAAAATCAGCATGTCCATATGTTTGTCTTTTGCCAATAGAACATTTCTGAACAAAAATCTTTAAGACTCAGTGGATGATTCATCCTGTTCCCTTGCCTCACCACTGTGGAAAAATCATAGGAAAAAATGATACATGCTTATGATATATGCCAGAGTGATTGGAATGTTAGGTACAAGAAAAGCAAGGAAGCTTGGAAAAGTAGTGGTCCAGATTATGGACCACTACTTCAGTGACAAGCAAAAGTGATTGAACTTTGGCTGGACACATTGGCTCATGCCCATAATCCAAGCACTTTGGGAAGCCAGGGTGGGCGGATCACTTGAGGTCAGGAGTTCAAGACCAGCCTGGCCAACATGTGAAATCCTGTCTCTCTAAAAATACAAACATTAGCCAGGAGTGGTGGCACATGCCTGTAGTCACAGCTACTTGGGAGGCTAAGGCAGGATGATTGCTTGAACCCAGGAGATGGACGTTGCAGTGAGCTGAGATGGCACCACTCCACTCCAGCCTGGGAAATAGACTGAGACTCCATCTCAAAAAAAAAAAAAAAAGTGATTGAACTTTATTTTGAAAGCAATGGGGGAACTTTGGAAGGTTTGTGAGCAGGGAAATGAAGTGACTAGAGCTGGGTCATAGAATGTAAATCCAGCAATGGAATAGGGAGGACTAGACTGAAAAGGAGGAGGTACCAATAATGGAAAGAATGTTTAGGAACATTTCCCACCAATCTGTTGAGATCAGGAGAGTCATCTATGTTTGTAATAGAGCAAATAGAAAGGAAAAAACAAAAATGGAATAATGGTAGAGATGAATTTGATGTATGGTTGGGCATAATCAACAGAGAAGACAGAAAATCTTTTAGGAGAAACTTTCCCTGGCAGTTTTGTAGGTGAGTCACCTTTTGGGGGCATCTAGAAAATATGCATGTTTCTACTTTAATATTAGAGGTAGCTATCATAGGACAGTCACTTTGTCAGGATTTCCAGTTTTTACTGAGATGTGCGATAGGGTTCATACTTTCTCCATGGCAGAGTATGAGGGGAAGGAGAGAGAGTTCTAGAGAGATACTTTCCTGCATTTCGAGACTCAAGAAATGGCCTCCTGTTTTACTAAATAAAAACAGGAAAGGAGTTTTGTATGGTCTGCTCTTTCTCCTGGAACTTGAAAGACTTAGTGAGTAGTCATGAGGTGGCTATCGCTGGTGTTCCTAATTTTGAATCTAGGACCTATTATGAGATTGAGTTTTATTTTTTCTACTTTGCTAATCAGAGCTCAAGGGTAAGTTTTTCAAAAATCTTCATCAGCTGGCAAGCACAGAGGCAAAGTGTGGACATAGTTGTGTTTATATTCATTGAAAAATAAAAATTTGGTGCTTTTCCAAGCTTGCTTTCTTGTGTGAGAGACAAACATTTTCAACAGTTTAAGTGTCCTCTCTCTCCTCTGTTCTGTCCACACGCTATAGAGTTTAAAGCTAGATTGCAGTGAGAATGACCATGACCTGCTTCTAGTTTTCTGAGCGTGGGTTTTGCTGTCTAATTGATGACATTTCCTTTTTAGATCTTGGAATTAATGAATCCTAGTAATGTCCCGGGGCATAGCCTTGTTCCAGTTTATTTTTCTGGTCACTTGGGTCCCTGTGCTATGAGATGTATTCATGCACAGTGAAGGAGTTTGCAAATCTTTTGCATTATATTTCTCTTAGCCTGGAAAACATGTGCATCTGGCAAAGATACCCTCATAGCCAGCTTTATAATTGCTAGCTCTGTCAGCATTGTATGCCCCAAGGACTGATTTGATCCCCACCACTATGCTGCTATGCTTTGTTTTGGGAAGTGATGTTAGTGTTTTACATTTTTAAAATGAATCCTGTAGCATGTAATGGGCAGTAAAAATGTTCTTAATCAATAATTTAAACATACCTTTTAGATAAGAATACATAGACACCAGAGTATAAGGCAGACATGGAGCCAAATCTAGCTGCTTCTTTTCACTGTGAATAATGTATAAAGAATGACTTTGGAAGCATCATATCTAGAAGCCAGAAATTTCAAATAATCAGTAGAATATATAACATTAGAATAAAAGTCAGGCTCTTTTTCTTGCATTTTCTTATAGAATTTAGTACATCATAGTAATGACAAAATATACAGCAAGAACATTGTCCTCAACTGAGTATTAAAATCTGTTGTTAATCTGGTGTGTTTTAAAAATTGAGAAGAAAGCTGCAGCTGCCTATTGTGTCTGCCAAGTGGTGTTCACACACTAGAGTGAACTTGGCCAATCTGTAGGAAAACTCACCTGTAGGCCAGGTTTTTTCATAAACTCCCTATTCTGATTTCTTTTATTCTTCTTTTTTTCTTGATCTTGGGTCTCATTATTCTTCTGTACATCATTTTAAAATTAGATTGATTCTTAAATTCTATTCCTCTTAACCCTACCTGACAAAATAGTGATGACTTTAGCTCCCATCATATACAGCTCTTTCAAAAAATAAGCTGTCAATGTTATTTATGCTTATGGTATTTCATATGTTTATTTGTTAATTTTTTGTATTCATTTCAATCGGATTTTTATCTTTGGGTGAATTTAGGAACACTAAGGTGCCAATTGCAGGATTTGTCTTGAAACTCCTAAGCACTGGATTTCCTCCGATCTAGGAGTGAATCCAGCAGTAGCAAGAGTCTTTATTAATAAAAAACATACTGGTAAGAATGGACTATTAACTGTCTTACGCATTGGGGAGAATAAAATGAAAACTTACATATGGATTTGGCATCAAAATATAAATCTTATATATATATATATGTCAGTGAATGTTATTTTCCATAGATTTTTGTGGTTCTTTGATTTTAGTTGAGAATACTCTAAGACTCTGCAAAGCACAAGTTCTATCAACTGTAAGCACTTGTAGGCCCAGAAGCCATGCTGTTAGGTTTCAGTTGTCCATGCATAGGAAGAAATATGAACTTCAAAGGAAGCTTTCATGTGAAGAAGCAATTTGAATGAACAGAAGAGTGATGGACTGGAGAAGGCTGGGTTCAAGAAGGCAAAATAATGTCCCACTACTTCATCTTCCATGAGGGAATGTTAGGAGATGTTGAATAAAAAGCAAAATTAGAAGTTAGACTTTCTGGAAACCTGAATGTTGAATTCTATTTATTGATATAATTTATCTTTCTATCCTAGTCAGTGAGTAAGCTAGATAACTGTAGATGTTGTTTGACATTTATGAAGATATAAATACTTCTAAAGCTTGGTATTTTTCTAATTGATCTGGTAGACAATGGAAAATATTTCTGTAGAACTGAACTTACAAGGTTACTTAACTTATAATGAGGGAGTAACTCAGGTGCAGGAAACTGTGGTTCAGTTTTCTCTTGTTTCTGTAGAGAGGGTATAGTTTACCACTCAATTAGATGTGGTCCCTTTCCACTGAATTTAGCATTTAAAATAAATAGGCTTCCAATCAGAGGGGCCTCATTCATTCACAAAAGGAAAGTCATTTCAAGGAGGAGCATGTATCTGTGCAAACTCATACTGCTGATATGTACAAAAAAGAGGTTTAGTTCACACATGTTTACTATTGCTGCACAGGGATACAAATGAGAAAATCAGGCTGTAAGACTTGATTAAAGTTTCAATATAGGAGCCTTAAAAAAAATAAAATGCCGTGACACAACATGCTGAAATTTTCCCCTGGCTTTGCTATCTTGTTGAGTGGCAGCATACTGCCTTTACAGCAAACAAGCTTGATGCTATTGGTGACACAAGATTCTTCCCATGTGGTATAGATCTGTCTCATTTCTCTGAAATGTGTTCCTTTGCTTTCCAAAATTCTTCCAGTCTTTCCTCTGAAGAAATCATTTCTAATTTAGAAACCTTTGTAGAAGAAATCCATATATTGTTTTACTAGTTGGTGGGGAAGCAGCTCTCTTCTTTGGATACTGGATAATAGATTTTGTGAGTATGACAGCAATATGGCCAGAATCTCTGTGAAAAGAATTGCTTTCATGCTGTTATTTGAAAGAAGAATAACAGTCTTTGTTATTGAAGAAATTGCTTCTTTTCATCAAAAATCCTGATGCATCTAATTGACTCTGAGAATATTACCTTTGTGTCCATGCTGAGATTCTGCCTACAGCACAGATGTTGAAACCACAGATGTCCACCACACCAGATCAGAAACATTATTTTTCAAATAGTTTCTTACCTTCTAGCATCAAAACTGAAGATACGATCACAATAGTAAGAACTCTTTTTTTGTGTAATAATCTGGGTAAGATGGTACTCTACGTTTGGAGCATTATATATTTTGGGAGGAGGGGAGGCAAAGCAGACTGTCACTGATTATTTATATTATGTTCTGAAAGAAGAATTTAATAAGCACAGTGTTCTAGAAAACGCAACTTTGGAAGGGTCACATTGCCTGGCCACATGTTATATATTAAGGAGAATTAATGAGATTGCAGATAATTTGCGCTATGGTGTTACTATTGCTTGTTAGTGCAAGAGCTGGAGGGTACGTGAACTAAATGTTCCTTAGTTCACAGGGTGGTGCATGATGCATTTTCTTGGCTGTCCTCTCAAAGTCATAAATCGATTGAATGAACTGAAAAATAAATCCGAAAGGATTTGCAGAGGGCAAGTACTCATTGGGGGCTATTCCTGACCAAATGGCTACTTGGCTGTGTTATCTAGAGAACATCACATAATTTCTAATTGCTTGAATTACTTCATAGGTCAAATGCAACCCAGACTGTGTCTACATGGCGTTATTGCAACTCTTTAAAATCAAAGCATTCTCTCTTAAAATCAGTTCAACTGATTTTGTTTTTCCCTTGAGTTGACAGGTTTGTTTGGTGTTGTATAGGCAAACCTTCATTTATCAGCAGTAAAACCTCCTTCATTTAAACTACTGATTCATAATTTGTGTTATTTTGACTTGGGTGGATCTAAAATTTATCTTAGTACAATCCGTTAAGGACAATGAATAAAATTAGTATACTAATGGTGTAAACTAAACAAGACTATAGAGGAGATTGGATCAAGATGGAGAAATGAATGCAGAACCCTACTTTCCCTTCCACCCCAAAGACTTAAACAGATAAAATATTTTTATATTTAAAAGCTATAGGTTCATAATAACATTGAAAAGCAAAAAGAATGATTATCATCAAACATATGGAATCAGTTGAGGAGAAAGCTACAGCTCCCAAAATGTACAATAGGAAAGTGCAAAATATATGGAAGGATCTTTAGGGGACCTGTAAACTTAGGAATATAGATACCACAACAGAAGTAATCCCCAAAGCAAAGTCTAGCAGTTAAATGGCATGCCATACTGGGACAAACAGGTGGACTGCTCCACAGTGAATTTGAAAATTCCAAGCCACTGTTTCCCCTCACTGCTTGGAATAGTGAGTGTGGGGATTTGGATCAGAGAGGAGAGCTGGCCCTTAGTGGTTTATGCTAATCAGGTGAGATAGAAAACTGTCACTACTGTAAAATCATTTGCTGGTACTTCCCTGTTGGTACATTGTGCAACCCCTTTCCCATGGTGAAAAGATATAGTTCATAGTAAATAGAAGTAGTATTCATAAACAGGTGAATAAAGGTTACAAAATACAATTATAAGCACAAAACTGAGAATCATCATGCTTTACAGATAGTGAACTGATTCAACATACTATCTGAAGAAAGAGAGTGATGGAGCATGCAGAGAAAGGCTAGAATATAAGTATAGATAACATTCCCAGTGGGATGAGAAACTGTATATCATCCATGAAACAAGAAATCTTTGAGATAAAATGATATAATTGAAAAAGAATTGGATAGTTTTTTTTTTTTTTTTTTTTTTGAGAGATGGAGTTTTGCTCTTATTGCCCAGGCTGGAGTGCAGTGGCAGGATCTCGGCTCACTACAACCTCTGCTTCTGAGGTTCAAGCAATTCTTCTGCCTCACCTCCCGAGTAGCTGGGATTACAGCATATGTCACCATGTCCAGCTAATTTTTGTATTTTTAGTAGAGATGGGGTTTCTCCATGTTGGTCGGGCTGGTCTCCAACTCATGACCTCAGGTGATCTGCCTGCCTCGGCTTCCCAAAGTGCTGGGATTACAGGCATGAACCACTGCGCCCAGCCAAGAATTGGATAGATTTAATATCAGGTTGACATTACTCAAGCATAAACTAATAAGCTGCAAGACTAAGCAAAATAATTCTAGAATATAGCACCAAAAGACAAATAGATGGAAAGCATGAAAGAAGTAAGCAATAAACAGAACTTTAATCATCAATGCTATAGAAGGTTCTGAGTGAGAAATAATGAAAGAAATGATAGAAAAACTTTCTGAAAGATGAAGATAGACATGAGCTTTCAGGTGACCTGTAAGTGACAAGGTAGGTGAATTGAAAAAGACCCACATATACTTAGATATATTGTGTTTAAACTTCAAAACAAATATATATATATATATATATATATATATATATATATATAAATTCTAAAGACCCAGAAAGCAAAAAATACATTTCTTTTTTAAAATTTTTTTATTTTTTAAAGTATACTTTAAGTTCTGGGATACATGTGCAGAACGTGCAGGTTTGTTTCATAGGTATACATGTGCCAGAGTGGTTTGCTGCACCCATCGACCTGTCATCTACATTAGGTATTTCTCCTAATGCTATCCCTCCCCTAGCTCCCAAACCCTTGACAGGCCCCAGTGTGTGATATTCCCTTCCCTGTGTCCATGTGTTCTCATTGTTCAATTCCCACTTATGAGTGAGAACATGCAGTGTTTGGTTTTCTGTTCCTGTGTTAGTTTACTGAGAATGATGGTTTCCAGCTTCATCCATGTCCCTGCAAAGGACATGAACTCACCCTTTTTTATGGCTGCATAGTGTTCCATGGTGTATATGTGCCATATTTTCTTTATTCAGTCTATCATTGATGGGCATTCGGGTTGGTTCCAAGTCTTTACTATTGTGAACAGTGCTGCAATAAGCATACATGTGGATGTGTCTTTATAGTAGAATGATTTATAATCCTTTGGCTATACACCCAGTAATGGGATTGCTGGGTCAAATGGTATTTCTGGTTCTAGATCCTTGAGGAATCACCACACTGTCTTCCACAATGGGTGGTACATCTGAAAATGGAATATTACTTAGTGCTAAAAAGAAATGTGCTATCAAGTCATGAAAATATACATGGAAAGGGCAACATGACTGAATAGAAACAGCTCCAGTCTGCAACTCCCAGTTGATCAGTGCAGAAGGTGGGTGATTTCTGCATTTCCAACTGAGGTGCTTGGCTCATCTCACTGTGGGGTTAGACAGTGGGTGCAGCCCATGGAGGGCGAGCTGAAGCAGGGTGGGGCATCAGCTCACCCGGGAAGCACAAGCGGTCAGAGAACTCCCTCCCCTCGCCAAGGGAAGCCGTGAAGGACTGTGCCCTGAGGATTGATGCATTCTGGCCCAAATAATGTGCTTTTTCCACAGTCTTTGCAATCCGCAGACCAGGAGATTCCCTCTGTGCCTATACCACTAGGGCCCTGAGTTTCAAGCACAAAATTGGGCAGCCATTTGGGCAGACACCAAGCTAGCTGCAGGAGTGTTTTTTCATACCCCAATGGTATCTGGAATGCCAGCAAGACAGAACCATTCACTCTCCTGGAAAGGGGGCTGGAGCCAGGGAGCCAAGTGGTCTAGTTCAGCAGATCCCGCCCCCGTAGAGCCCATCAAGCTAAGTTCCACTGGCTTGAAATTCTCTCTGCCAACACAGAAGTCTGAAGTCGACCTGGCATGCTCCAGCTTGGTGGGGGGAGGGGCATCCACCATTACTGAGGCTTGAGTAGGTGGTTTTCCCCTCACAGTGTAAACAAAGCTGCTGGGAAGTACGAACTGGGCAGAGCCAACCGCAGCTTGGCAAAGCTGCTGTAGCCAGACTTCCTCTCTAGATTCCTTCTCTCTGGGCAGGGCATCTCTGTAAAAAAGGGAGCAGCTACAGTCAGGGGGGGTATAGATAAAACTCCCATCTCCCTGGGACAGAGCACCTGGGGGAGGGGGCGACTGTGGGAGCAGCATCAGCAGACTTAAACATTCCTGCCTGTTGGCTCTGAAGAGAGAAGCAAATCTCCCAGCACAGTGCTTGAGCTGTGCTAAGGGACAGACTGCCTCCTCAAGTGGGTCCCTGACCCCGGTGCCTCCTGATGGGGAGGCACCTTCTAACAGGGATCGAAAGACAGCTCATACAGGAGAGCTCTGGCTGGCATCTGGCGGGTGTCCCTCTGGGACGAAGCTTCCAGAGGAAGGTACACGCAGCAATCCTTGCTGTTCTGCAGCCTCTGCTGGTGATACCCTGGAAAACAGGGTCTGGAGTGGACCTCCAGCAAACTCCAGCAGACCTGCAGCAGAGGGACCTGATTGTTAGAAGGAAAACTAACAGAAAGGAATAGCATCAACATCAACAAACAGGATGTCCACACAAAAACCCCATCTAAAGGTCACCAGCATCAAAGACCAAAGGTAGATAAATCCACGAAGATGAGATAAAACCAGTGCAAAAAGGCTGAAAATTCCAAAAACCAGAATGTCTCTTCTCCTCCAAAGGATCACAACCCCTTGCAAGCAAGGGAACAAAACTAGATAGAGAATGAGTTTGATGAATCGGTAGAAGTAGGCTTCAGAAGCTGGGTAATAACAAACTCCTCCAAGCTAAAGGAGCAGGTTCTAACCCAATGCAAGGAAGCTAAGAACATTGAAAAAAGGTTAGAGGAATTGCTAACTAGAATAACCAGTTTAGAGAATAACATAAATGACCTGATGGAGCTGAAAAACATAGCATCAGAACTTCGTGAAGCATACACAAGTATCAACAGCCTAATCAATCAACTGGAAGAAAGAATATCAGAGATTGAAGATCAACTTAATGAAATAAAGCATAAAGACAAGATTAGAGAAAAACGAATGAAAAAGAACGAACAAAGCCTCCAAGAAATATGGGACTATGTGAAAAGGCCAAATCTACGTTTGATTGGTGTACCTGAAAGTGACTTGGAGAATGAAACCAAATTGGAAAACACTCTTCAGGGTATTAACCAAGAGAACTTCCCCAACCTACCAAACAGGCCAACATTCAAATTCAGGAAATACAGACAACACCACAAAGATACTCCTCAAGAAAACCAACCCCAAGACATATAATAGTCAGATTCACCAAGTTTAAAATGAAGGAAAAAATGTTAAGGGCAGCCAGAGAGAAAGGTCGGGTTACCCACAAAGGGAAGCTTATCAGACTAATGGTGGATCTCTCAGCAGAAACCCGACAAGCCAGAAGACAGTGGTGGTCAATATTTAACATTCTTAAAGAAAACAATTTTCAACCCAGAATTTCAAAACCAGCCAAACTAAGCTTCATAAGTGAAGGAGAAATAAAATCTTTACAGATAAGCACATGCTGAGAGATTTTGTCACCACCAGGTCTGCCTTACAAGAGCTCAGGAAGCACTAAACGTGGAAAGGAAAAACGGGTACCAGCCACTGGAAAAGCATGCCAAACTGTAAAGATCATTGACACTATGAAAAAACTGCATCAACTAATGGACAAAATAACTAGCTAGCACCATAATGACAGGATGAAATTCACACATAACAATATTAACCTTAAATGCAAACAGGCTAAATGCCCCGATTAAAAGACATAGACAGGCAAATTGCAGAAAACATATTTCTTGTGAGAAGTAGAAATCAGATTAAAATTAGACTTCTCAGTGGCAACGTTGGAGACTAGAAGAAAGTAGAGAAACATCTTTAAAGTTTATGGGAGAAATAGTTTCACATTCATAATTGTATATACTCCTAAGTTTGCTTACAATTTATAGAAGGGGGATTTAAAACTTTATATATTTTTCACATTTGAAAAAGCTCAGAATATTTACTCACCACAAATACATTCTACTACAATATTGTTTAAATAAAATTAAAGAAAAAGCAAGGAAAAGAAGTGAGTATAACAAATGATAATAAATACTAATAAATTACTTACATAATATTAAAATTGTAGTCTTAATTACATAGACACATATTTATTTAGCAGTGCTATTTTTCAGGCACTACTTTGGGAACTATACATTGACAGAATGTTTAAACATCCATGTTGCAAATGTCAGGAGAAACATTGAAAGACTAAACATGTATGTCTAGCTCCCAAAGCACCAAATGAAAAGAATGAAATGAAAGAATTTGATCAATACAACAAAAGCAAGAAAAATACATGGGAAGTAATCAGAGGCATGGCTTATTAAAAAAGTAAAACAGATGGAGCAGACAAGCAAAATATATTAAAATATATAGTCATAATCCTATTATAAGTAAAAGGATAAAATTCTTTCATGAAAAGGCAAGGAATCCAGATTAAGTTAAAAAATCAGATCAGATTATTGGATGTATCTGACTCAAGTCTTGTAAGCTTCCTCAGAGTCCCTCAGTTGTTTCCTTTCCTCTGAATATACCACTTAACTCTTTATGAAATCATTGGCACTGCCAATGTGGAGTCAAGAGAGACATGTCTCACAAAGAATTGTATGGCATTTGACAGATGTCGTTGAGTGCCATCTGACACATGAAAGACAAAATTTTTCTGAGAGGGCTACAAAGTACCATAAGCATATATTTTAAAAAGACAGTGGTAATTCAATACCCAAAAGGATGTTTTAATAGAGCAACTTTCTACAGCCAGGAAGCAGGCTGAGAGGAATCTGCTCATCAACCACTGATGGCATCTTCTCCAATGCCCTCTTAAGATATGGCTGGGGTAGATAATGGAGCCAGTAGCTAAGGAGAACTATGGACTAGGATGTTTCTGCAAGGAAATGGGAGTTGGGTCTAATCAAGAGATGCTTTTGATTACAGCATAAGGGGATCTGTACAGAGTGATTAGAATAGCTATAGACCAGAGACTGCTGTTTGCCTCTTGTTCTTTTGTTTTTAAAAGAGTCTTACTTACTGCAGTTATCCTTTCCCTATCCCACCATTTATGTCGGGCATACTGAACCAAAGGGAGCTGGGGACAGATAATTTGTCTTTTTAGTTGGTAGGTCTTGAGATCAAGAGCAACCACATCTGGATCCATGGTAGATCACAAGATCTGGAACTTTGTGCCTAATGTTGTTTTCAGATGAGCCTTTTGGGGATGTCCTGAAGGGGTGAGTTGTTCCTGTGTGAGAGGGTGAATATTTGTGGCCAAGGGAGTGGTATATAGTAGATTGGATAATTATTCTCAATTTTAACTCCATCTCCATACCATGCTATCTTGCATTACCTCTCAGTAATGGCTGTAATTACCTCTCAGTAATGGAGCATGGCTTATTGTAGTGTACTGCAAGAAGAAGATTTAAATTTGTTTGCTTTGATGGCTTCTTGTGTTTCTACCATCTACCACAAGAAGAAAATGTCTTAGGTAGGTAATGGTCTTGAAGAAAACATACAGAATAGAATGATGTTTGATTTCAAGCCATAATCTCTTGCATCCAGAATATCCCAGCCAAGAGCAGAGAGCCTTGGATGACCTTTGGACTCATAAGTGACAAATGAGAGCTTGTTGTAAGGTACTGTTTTGGGGCTTGATTACTATGCGACACTTTACAAGATAAATCAAACACAATGGGAGTCAGTTAGGAAGGGTGATTTACAGACCTATCATTCAGAATGGGCTGGGTTATGCTAGGACAACAATCACAACATCTCAGTGGCTTATAATCACAAAGGTTTGTATTTTGCCCATGCCGCATGTCTGTTGAGGATCAAATGTGGCTTTGCTTCACAGTGTATTTATATCAGCAGTCAGGCTGATGGAGCAGCTTAAGTCAAGAATATTGGTAGTTCCGTAGTTAAGAAGGAAATGAGGATGACAAAGCACATGCTAGTTCTTAAAGTTTCCAGCCAAAAGTAGACAATGACAATTCTATTCAAATTTCATTGCCGTAAGAAGTCACATAGTTACTCCTAAGGTCAATAGGATGGAAATGTATAATCCTCCATAACAGATTAATAACAAATTTAAAAAAAACTGGATTGGTATGCTAAAAGCATTCTATTTGCTTTTGCATATACTCTGTCAGTGGATGTAAAAATACGTTAGTTACTATGATTAAAAGAGAAAATATTTTCTTACAGTGAAACAACTTCAACATTCAGTGTCCTTCATGTAATTTCAATATATGTATTTTGTGGCATGTTCTACATTATGTTGGACTTTTGCACTGATAGCAAGACCCCCAAGAATGCCCACTTGGCCTTTAAAAGCTTTCTGAATTCTCAAAAGCTATCAATTGCTTGCTTTTTATGGTAGAAGGAACATTGGGTTTTGAGTATTCAAATTCTGACTGCTTTTGACTGCTTTTTTCCTGTCTTTTTATTTGGCCTCCTTGAACGTGTTTTGTTTGTTTGTTTGTTTGTTTGTTTGTTTTTGAGATGGAGTTTCGCTCTTGTTGCCCAGGCTGGAGTGCAATGGCACAATCTCTGATTACCACAACCTCCGCTTACCACAACCTCCACCTCCTGGGTTCAAGCGATTCTTCTGCCTCAGCCTGCTGAGTAGCTGGGATTACAGGCATGCACCACCTCGCCCAGTTAATTTTGTATTTTTAGTAGAGATGGGATTTCTCCATGTTGGTCAGGCTGGTCTAGAACTCCCGACCTCAGGTGATCCCCTCATCGGCCTCCCAAAGTGCTGGGATTACAGGCGTGAGCCACTGTGCCCGGCCAAACCAGTTTTTTTTTTTTTTTTTTTTTTTAACAGTAAAATGAGAATATTATCTATACTTTAATCTGTTAGGATTAAAAAATCATTTATTTAAAATGTCTATCTAGAGGATTTCTGAATAAGCAGAAACTGCTGCTCCTGTTACTTTTCTTCTTGTTGTTCCTATACAGGAAATTTCTTGATAAATAGCTGTTTTAAGATCAATATTTGGTTAGTTATAGAATGCATGCTATTCAAATAGGCAACAGAAACACGAGTCTTCTTTAGCACAGTAGAACCAAAGTCCCATATAATGACAATCTGAGACTTGAAGTCTTGAACTGACAATCCAGTTATTGTTGGGGAAATAAAAGAAATTCAAGATGCTTCTCAACTAGAATAATTCTTACAAGAGGCAATTGTTTGGAAACTACATTTTCATTGTTGATGAGAATTAGAGGCATCTTAGTTTACATTTTCAAACATTTATAAAACAGACCCCTCTGATATATTTGGACCAGTCATGAGATTATGTTCTTAGAATTATGCAGCATTATTCCTAGGCATGCACTCAGATATGTGTTCCTTAGAAAGCAGCAGGTACTGTTTTTACAGCTGGCCTAAGTACAATTTTGTCAGATACCTTTACAGTGTTTTTTCTTCTTTTTCTATTATTCGAGCTTTAGGCAAGACATACTATGAAACTAAAAATCCAAAATGTTTTTGCTCAAAAGAAACTTCTGGACGCCCAGCATGCTGGATGTGTTCTCCTTTGAACTCGGGGAGGTTCACATGGACAATGCAGTGTAAAAATAAACATCTATTTTTCAGGAAGGCAGATTTGCCTGAGATCTATGAAACTTTGCTCCTTGGGTTGGGAAATGATAGGAACTTGGTCGCCTCTGGGAAGGTTCCTCATGAAACCAGCCAATCATGTACTACTCAGCATTGTACTAGGAATCATCAGGTTTACAAATGATAAGACTTCATGGACTTCACCTTTAAGTAGCTTCCAATTGAAATGAGAAGATAATAAATATGAAAAACTATGACATGATACTATGTCAAACTGAGCAAATATGCTATAAAAATTCATCAAAATTTATAGCGAAGCCTTGGAAGGGAAGTAAATTATCATCTTAGTCCTGAACAATCCATAATATTCCAAGTTATGAGAAGATCATAGGCAAGAACAAGGAAATAGAGAAGAGCCTGCTTTGTGAAAAGGCAATCAGACTGGGGTAACTTAGAACAGAGGGCTGAGATTCCAAGGGAATTCATCAGATAATATGTCTTGAAAGTCAAGTTTAAAGAATTGATTTCTGGAAACTGAGGGAGGAGAGAGGATGAAGTGCAATGGTGTTGAAGGCAGGAAACCTAGGATCAAATTTTGTTTTGCCTCCAAGTAGCATAATGAATAAGACATATAGAATCTTTATTGTTATGAATCCTAAGACTACTGGCAAACAAATATTAAAATAATACACTCTCAAATAAATACATATTTAAAATTATGATGAAGTTTGTAGGACTAAAAGAAGTTACATTTGAGGCACAGTGAGCAGAGAAGGGCAGCATGTGGCTGAGGAGGTAAGCCTTGGCCAGATTCATGTTACTGATAGTGGATTTCATACTTAGAGTCATGGAAAAGAAAGTTTCTGAAGCTAGCAATGGGTGATCTGTTTGGGTGTGTATTCTTTAAACAGTACTATTGTTGCAATGTGAAGAAATGCTTGGAAGAAGATAAAATCAGATTCAGGAGGAGTGGTTGGAATGCCACTATAGGTATGTGTGTGTGTTGGCGGGGGGTGGGGCAGTTACACCAAAAGGCAGAGCGCACTGCCTACTTGATCCTACTTTCCTGGGACCTAGAGCAGTATGAATTAATCCGCAGGACACTAAGAAAATGACAAATTACCCTATTGAGTAGTCCAGTACAAAAGGCATCTTGACAATATTTGGAGTCCCTATTCTCCTCTCTAGAAGCTTCACCAAATCATCAGAAACCTCTTCTAACTCAGTCTTTTTTCACCCTCTCTCTCTCTCTTTATTTATTACCTCAGAATAATGTCATGTTTCTAAAACGTATCTGGAATTAAAATAAACATGCTCGCTAGAATAAAAAAGCAGACTTCTAAAGTAGAATTAGGAGTCAAATAGTAAATCTCACATTTTAAAAATAGAGGTTCATTATCTTCAGTCACGTTCTTCCTCACTCACATGTGAGACCAGGCAATGCTGTGCTGGATTGTCCCATCACATGTGTTCCATCCCTTGTGGACACACACCAGATACACAGGACTTTTGAATCATGGAGTAATCTGAGAGACCCATTTGGTCTTCTTGTGTATCCTGCTGCCAGGGTTGCATTGCTCCATACCAAAGAGTTCTGAACTCATTGTCTCGTTGAAATTTAAACAACTCATGCTAAATAGCTCTCTTCTTTTTTGTTCAGGCTCACTTTTCATCTTGCTTGAAGTCTGTGAATTCTTTTTTTTTCCTATTCACTGTTTTGAGATTTTTTTCTTTCTCACTTTTCATTTTTCTACTCCTTAAATAGAATTTAATATCATCTTTTTATATTCTGGCACATATGAAGTTTAGGCAAAAACAGCTGTTGATATTTTCAGTAAAGCAGGTCAGGAAGTTAGCCTTTGAAATGCTCCATTTTCTAGGTGGTTGGTGTCTTACACTAGGTAGTCCTTCAATGCCATTTGGAAACCTTGGGTGTCCCTGCTGTTCACCTGCACACCTGGAACTGAATTGCAGAGTCACATTTCTCCCTCTGCAAATGTGTCCCCTGGAACTACTCTTTGGAAAGCTGTTCTAGCCAAAATAAAGCTATTTATAAAAGTAGGGTGTACTTCTCTATTTTATGTAAGTCTAAAACACTGCACTTCACCTCACACTTCAAAAATCTTACAGCTTCATCCTGCCCTATTTGATTTGCTTGGACAATTTTTATATTAGATTCAAAAGAGATATGTCTCTTGGAATAAAATCTGCCAGGACGTGTGTGCTAAAGGAACAGTGGTGTGATGTTTATTGGTTTGTAAATCTGCCAAAAAATAGAGTGAGGTACTGCTTTCATATGGACCACCCTTTCTATCATTAACAGAAAAGAAAATTTTAGTTCTACCCACCAGTGCCTATAACAACAGGCAATTCTGTATTTAATTTGAATTAATTATATAGGACTATATTTTGATACAAGTCTTTTATATATCATCAGTTTATTAAAAGAACACAAACTTCCTATTCTTATGTATTTCTCAAATTTATCTTTTGATCAACCACAGACTCTCTGAAAATATTCTCTTAGATGCTCAAGTCACATCTGAAGTACAGTAGTTCCCCCTTATCTGCTGTTTTGCTTTCTGCAGTTCTTGTTACCCATGGTCAACTGTACTCTGAAATATTCAATGAAAAATTCCAAAAATAAACTAGTCATAAGATTTAAATTGCACTCCATTCTGAGTAGTATAACGAAATCTCCTGCAGTCCTGCTCTATCCTACCTGGTGCGTGAAATCATCCCTTTGTCTAGTGCATCCACACTGTATGCACTATTGCCCATTAGACACTTAGTATCTGTCTCAGTTATCGGATTGACTGTCACAGTATCACAATATTTGTGTTCAAGTAGCCCTTATTTCACTTAATAACGGCCCCAAAGTGCAAAGGTAGTTATGCTGGTATATAGTTATAATCGTTCTATTTTATTATTATTGTTAATCTTTTTCTGTACATAATTTCTAAATCAAACTGTATCATAGGTATGTATATATGGGATAAAAATATAGCGTATACAGGGTTTGGTACTATTGGTTTCAGTCTTGGAACATATCCCCTGTGGATTAACAAAAATTACTGTAGACTGCTTTGAGGTTACACCTTTTAAGAAGATACAGAAACTAAAGCCTTGATTTTAGACCATTGATGGGTTGTTTGGTCTCTTTTAAAACTAGGAATACTTAACTGAGCTTGAGCATAGATATCTGATTCTGGGATATTAGTCTGTGAGTGTTATTCCTCTGCATTTTCTCTCTTCATCAAATTACCTATTCCTTCTAGTAGATAGTGGTTGTATAATGCCTAACCTCAGGGAGGCCTTTTTCAGGAGAGAAAATAGAAATAGTCTGCAAGTCTTAAGGGCTTCAAAGATGGCAATCACTGGCTATAAAGTAATTATTTCAAAGAACCATGAGATGGAAAGGATTTCTCTTGGATATATCTTTAATGTTTCCTCAGAGATGTGGAAGGGGTGGGTCATATGGCCCCAAGAGCACACAGGACCTGGCCCTGATTATTGGCAGTATACTGACGAAATATATTGACTAAAAAAAAAATTCAAGTCTTTATTAAGAATTCAAGTTAGTCTTATTCAGAATTCTTACTGAGGACTACAGACCAAGGCCTGTGTCCCAGGAGCAGCCCTTTAGAGAGGTTCTATTAGAGTGCTCAGGTATGATATTTGAACCCACTGCTTATGAACAGGTAGGGGGTTATGGGTGCATCAAACTCTCTCTGAAGTTACATTAAAGAAGAACCAGATCAAAGTTTTTGTCTAAGAGTACAGGTGGCTATGGATTACAGAAGCATAGTCACTAACCCCATCAGACATTATCTTTTAGGCAGGAAAAGGCAAAAACCAAGGTTATCTTTTAAGAAACACAGTGACTAAGGCAAGAGACACTGGGGGCCGTGTGAACTATTTTGTCTTCAGGGCATCTTTCTGGAGAGTGGCACATTGTCATAGAGTCAGGAGCTTTATGAAATCATGTTGGCAAGCAGCAATGAGCAAACATGGCTTCTTACATTTGCAACTTTGAGTAGTGACTTCATGGGACATCTAGACTGGCAAAACTAAAAAGCAACCTTGTAAAAGTGTTTTATACGTGGCAGAAATCATTAGAGGGCTTCTGGACCTGGAGAGGTTAGGGTGAAAGAGTCACTAGACATCTCAGTGGTAACCTGTGTGTGGACCCACTAAACACTTCCTGTTGTTTGATAGGTACTGCAGTTGTCTTTTGGTGTACATGGGGATTGGTTCCAGGACCCCTGAATATAACAAAATCTATGCATACCCAAGACCTGAAGTTGGCCTTGTGGAACCTGTGCATTAAAGAACTCACCATATATGTGGATTCACATCCGATGAATACTGTATATTTGATCTTTGGTTGGTTGAAAAAAATCCATGTATAAGTAGAACCACACAATTCAAACCAATGCTGTTCAAGAATCAACTGTACAAATAACCATAGCTCCCAACACCCTGGTGCTGCTAATAGCATTCCTGAACTTTGGTATGAAGTGGGGGAACTCCTTATGCCTGAGCACAAGTTTCCTACTGGTTAATGGGGATGACAGCTTGAAATGGAAATCAAGTGACTGTATAGAAGTCTTGATTATTTCTCACATGCTTGAATTCATGGTCCAGAATTTATATTCTCTAAATATGAATAATGTTCTCCTAAGTCACTACTTGCATGAGGGGAATTCAATTAAATCTATGTTGATTTTGCATCCTGCAACTTTACTAAATTTGTTTATCAGTCTTAAGAGTTTTTTGGTGGAGTCTTTAGGTTTTTCAAAATACAAGATCATGTAATCTGCAAACAAGGATAATTCGACTTCTTCCTTTCCAGTTTGGATGCCTTTTAGTTCTTTCTCTTGCCTAATTGTTCTACCTAGGACTTCCAGAACTACGTTGAATAAAAGTGAGAGTGGATCTTTGTCTTGTTCCAGATTTTAGTGGAAAGGCTTTCAATTTTCCCCCATTGAGCATATTAGCTGTGGGCTTTTGTATATGGTCGTAATTATGTTGAAGTATGTTCCTTCTATACCCAATTTTTTGAGGGTTTTTTTTTTTTTTATCATGAAGGATGTTGAGTTTTATTGAATGCTTTTTCAGCATCTAATGAAATGATCATATGGTTTTTATCCTTTATTCTGTTGATGTGATGTATCAATTATTGGTTTGTGCATGCCGAACCATTCTTGCATCCCTGGAATAAATCTCACTTATGATGGCAAATGATCTTTTTAATGTGTTGTTAAATTTGGTTTGCTAGCATTTTAGTGAGGATTTTTATATCTATTTCATCAGCAATATTGGCTTGTTGTTTTTGTCATTGTGTTGTCTTTGGTTTGGGGATCAGGGTAATGTTGGTCTCATAGAAAAAGTTAACAAGCATTCCCCCTTCTTCAATTTTTTGAAATATTTGGAGTAGAATTGGTATTAATTCCTTAAATATTTGGTAGAATTCAGAAGTGAATAGATAAGGTCCTGGGGATTTTCTTTGATGAGAGAATTTTTCCTACTGTTTTTATCTCATTATTTGTTGCTGCTTTTTATTTGTTCATGATTCTATCTTGGTAGGTGGTGTGTGTCCAGGAATTTATCTATTTCTTCTAGGTTTTCTAATTTGTTAACATATCATTGTTCATAATAGTTTTAATGATCCTTTGTATTTCTGTAGTATCAGTTATAATGTTTCTTTTTTCATCTCTGATTTTATTTATTTGGGTCTTCTCTCTTTTATTTGTATTTATACTAGCAAAATGTTTATTGATTTTGTTTATGCTTTCAAAAGCCGACTTTTTGTTTTGTTGATCTTTTTTCTTCCTCCTCCTCCTCCTCTTCTTCCTTCCTTCTTCCTTCTCCTCCTTCTCCTTCTCCTTCTTCTTCTTCTTCTCTTTATTTGAGACAGAGCCTCACTCTGTTGCCCAGGCTGGAGTGCAGTGGCATGATCTACAGCCTTCACCTCCTGGGTTCAAGCAATTCTCCTACCTCAGCCACCCGAGTAGCTGGGATTACATGCACATGCCACCATGCCTGGGTATTTTTAGTAGAGACGGGGTTTCATCATTTTGGCCAGGCTGGTCTTGAACTCCTGACCTCAAGTGATCTGCCTGCCTCGGCCTCCCAAAGTGCTGGGATTACAGGCATTAGCCACCCCACCCAGCCTTTCATATTTTTTATAGTCACAGTTTTATTTATTTATGCTCTGATCTTTATTATTTATTTATTTTTACTAATTTTGGCATTGGCTTGTTCCTGCTTTTCTATTTCCTTGTGGCACATCATTAGGTTGTTTATTTGGAGTCTTTCTATTTTTTTTTTTTTAATGTAGGCATTTGTGGCTATTAGCGTCTCTCTTAGTACTGCTTTTGCTGTATTCTATATGTTTTGGAAATTAAGTTGCTTTATTATATTGTGCCTCCATTTTCATTTGTTCCAAAAGATTAAAATGTTTTTTTCTTAGTTTATTAATTGACCCATTGGTTGTTTAGAAGCATGTCTTCTAATTTCCATGTATTTGTACAGTTTCCAGTGTTCCTCTGGTTATTGATTTCTAGTTTTGGCCTTCATGGTCATAAAAGATACTTGATATGATTTCACCATGTTTGAATTTGTTGAGATTTGTTTTGTGTCCTAACATATGGTCTGTCCTGGAGAATGTGCCACGTGCTGATGAGAGAAATGTGTATTTTTCAGCAGTTCACGAAATGTTCTGTAAATATTTGTTAGGTCCATTTGATTTAGAGTATAGTTTAACTCCAATGTTTCTTTGTTAGTTTTCTGTCTGGATGGTCTGTCCATTGCTCAAAGTGCGATGTTGATATCTCCTACTATCATTGTATTGCAATCTCTCTCTCCCTTTAGATCTATTAATGTTTGCTTTATATATTTGGGTACTCTAGTGTTGGGTGCATAGATATAATTGTTATATTCTCTTGATGAATTGATTTCTTTGTTATTGTATAATGACCATATTTGTCTCTTTTTACAGTTTTTATTAAAGTGTATTGTGTCTGATATAAGTATAGCTACTCTTGTTCTTTTTTTGGTTTTCATTGGCATGGAATTTCTTTTTACATTTCTTTACTTTCAGGCTATATGTGTCTTTATAGATAAAGTGGATTTCTTGTAGGTAGCATACAGTTTTTTAAAAAATATGTTCTACCCTTCTATGTTTTTTAATTGGAGAATTTAGTTCATTTATGTTCAATTATTGATAGGCAATGCCTTACTATTGCCATTTTGTTATTTGTTTTCTAGCCATTGTATAACCCCTCTCTTCCTTTTTTTTTTTTTCATCCTTTGTGGTTATGTGATTTTTCTCTGGTGGTATGTTTTAATTCATTGCTTTTTATGTTTAGTGTATCTATTATAAATTTTTGCTATGTGGTTACCATGAGGTTTACAAAAAACATCCTACAGTTATAACAAGTATTTAAAAGTGACCAACTTATTTTAATCATAGAAATCAAAAAGAAAAAGGGAATTTCCCCCAAATTCATTGCTTTTTATGTTTAGTGTACCTGTTATAAATTTTTGCTATGTGGTTACCATGAAGCTTACAAAACACATCCTAACATTGTAGCAAGTATTTAAAAATGACCAACTTGTTTTGATCATAGAAGTGAGAAAGAAACAAACCCCCTGAAAAGCATTAACTCCCTTCTTCTCACACATTTTGAATTTCTGATGTCACAATTTATATTTTTATATTGCCTGTTAGCAAATTTTCTTAGTTATTATTTCTAATATTTTGTCTTTTAGTCTTCTTACTAATGATGTAAGTCAATTAGACACTGTAATTACACTATAAATACAACAATCACATTTGTGTTAGTTTCTTCCAGTTGGAAATACTTCCTTTAGCATTTCTTGTAGAATAGGTCAATAGTGATAAACTCCCCCAGCTTTTATTTGTATGGGGAAGTCTTAATCTCTCCTTCCTTTCTGAAGGATAGCTGTTTTGGGTAGAGAATTATAGGTTGCAACTTTTTTTAACCTTTAGAATTCTGAATATATTATCCCACTGCTTCCTGACTTCTAATGTTTCTGCTGAGAAGTTTGCTGCCTGGCATTTTGGATCTCCTTTATAAGTTACTCAGTTCTTTCCTCTCAATACTTGCAGGATCTTTCTTTTGTCTTTGACCTTTGAGAGTTTGATTACAGTACAGCTTTAGGTATTCTTTTATGGGTTGAATCAGTTTGGTGACCTTTGACTTTCCTATACCTGGATATTTGTATCTTTCTCCAGATTTGAAAAGTTTTGTTACTATTTCTTTGAGTAAATTTTCTACCCTTTTGTCTTTTTCACTTTCCTTTTTAACTCTAATAGTCTGAATATTTGCTCTTTTGTTGTTGTTTCATAGATCCCATAAGCTTTGTTCACTTTTTCATTCTTTTTTATCCTCTGATATTGTATTTTCAAATAATCTGTTTTCAAGATCACTGATTCATTTTTCTGTTTGATCAATTCTGCTGTTGATGATGCTCATTTCATTTTTCATTTTATTCATTGTATTTTTCAGCTCCAGAATTTCTATCTTATTTTTAAATTGTCTTAATCTGTTAATTTTCTTTGATTAATTTGTAAATTGCTTCTCTGTGTTTTCCTGAAATTCACTGATCATCCTTAAAACAACTCTTTTGAATTCATTGTCTGAGAGATCACATGTCTCCATTACTTTAGGTCAGTCTCTGGTACTTCATTTTGTCTGTTTGGTGAGGGGAATACGACCTCACCAAATGATGTTTAAGTAAGTGTGACAGTGTCTGCTTACTGATGGATTAGGTATTTATTTCAGTCTTCACAGTCTGGCTTTGTTTGTGCTTGTTCTTCAGAGGTCCTTCCAGGGATTCTTTTTTTTTTTTTTTTTGGGCAGGCCAAAACCCTAGTTTATTTCAGCATCAGCAGTATCTTAGCCATCAAAAAAATAAACTCTACCAAGGGTGACGGAAGTCTCTACAGCAAGGCTAAGGGCTCGCCAGGCGGCGAACATCAGGGGTGCATGGTGGGCACTGCCCAGGCAGTAAGTTAGGAAGCAGCAGGGCTTGTGTCGGGTGTGGGCCAGGCTTCACTTCTGAGCAGGCATGAGGTGGTCGATGGCCTGGCCCTGCTCCAGCCGCTGCTCCATCTCGATGAGCAGCTTCACTCCGTCCACCACCATCTGCACCAGCTCCACTTCAGAGAAGCCCAGGCGGTCAGCCTTGGAGACGTGGAAGACCACCCCCCCCCACTGCAGCCCTGTCCACACCGCCTGTGCCTCGCTTCTGAAGTCGTAGCCGCTTAAGCACCTCCGAGAACTTCTCATGCTTGCCCAGGTGGGGCAGCTTGATGTGCACTCCTGCCCGCAGCCCTGTGCCCAGGTTGGATGGGCAGGTGAGGATGTAGCCCAGGTGAGGGTTCCACATGAACTCATAGTTCTTAGACTTGAAGAGAGTTTCAATCTGGGTGAGGCCGGTGCAGAAGCGGGTGAATACCTCCTTCATGTTGCCCCCCTTCTGCATGGAGATGACCCACAGGTAGTCCTCCTCGTTGACCCATACCAGGAAGGTCTTACTGTCACTGTGCCAGATACCACGGGCATCGGGCCAGTCGCGGGCCATGCCCGAGGCCAGCAGCAGAGGTGACACGGGCTTGTCGAAGAGGAAGTGGTGGTGGATGAGCTGCTGCTGCTCCGCCTCCGTCATGCTCTTGAGCGCTTAGTACCGGCCCGCCAGGTCGCCGTCCAGGCTGGACAGGGCTTCCACCGCGAGCTTCTGGATGGCGCGGCGCTCCCCGCGGCTGCAGTGCGGGGGCAGGCAGAAGCCGCAGATGCTGCGGCCCGTGCGCACCCGCGAGCTCAGCATGTAGTTGGGGTCCAGGTCGTCGCCGCCCTGCAGATTGTCGGGGTTGAGGTCGGTCTTGTGCTCATCGCTGGGCTTGTAGCCGCCGTGCCTGTCCTCAATGATGGGGTCGAAGAGATCCTTGAACAATTCGTAGGACTCCTCGTCGCCCGCCACGCAGCCCACGGTCATGATGTACGGGTGGCCGGGGTTGTCCACGCCTGTCTGGATGATGTCGTCCAGTGTGAAGCCGCTCGGCGTGCTCTTGGCACGCAGCTCCGCCTACAGCGCCGGGGTCAGCACCTTGGCCATGTGGTTGTTGTGGGCGCTCAGGTCGGGGAACTCATCCTCGGCGGGGAAGCGCAGCTTCAGCGCGTTGTGGCTGTTGGAGAAGGGCATGGCGGCGGCGGGCGGGCGGCCAGGCGAGGCGGGGGCGCTCAGTCCATCGGCAGCTCCCTGAGCGACGCAGGCGAACCTTCCAGGGATTCTAAGCCAACTGACTGTTGTATTCCTTGAGCTTGTGACCATTGCACCTACCTCAGCACTAGAGGAGACTTCAAGTGTCCAAACTTCCTGCAAGTCTCACTAGGCCTCTGAGATTGATGCAGGTTTTTAGCCCAGATAGGCCTGGGGAAGACCCAAGGAAGGTACTGGAGCTGTGTGGGAACACTAGCTGGGGTCCCGAGTCCAGAAGACTATCTTGGTGACACTTGTGAGCATGCCTCCCAGAGCCTGGGTTCTGGAGTTGAGAATGGGTTCTGTCTGGATTTACTATGGATTAGAGACTAGAATGTCCATATCGTTGGCCCAAACAGGTATGCATGTCCCAGCATGTCTTTGCACAAATAGGGTAGTTCTTTATCTGCAGTGAGAGGGGCCAGAGCTAAGACTGTCTCCACTTGGGATCTGCTGTTGGGTGAAGCTTGGAGAGCTCATTCATCTCTTTTGCACAGACTGTTATACATCTGCCAGCAGGTTTCTGCACAGATGTAATAGTGTGAAATTCCAGCAACAGGGGTCAGAGCTGAGACTGGGCCCCTACAGGATCTTCTGTGGGATGAAGGTTGGTGAGCCCAAATGGGAAGCTTAGCCTCTCGAGCTGGGAGATATGGGGAAAATTTCCCTCTGAATCCTCATGTGAGCAGTTCTGAGCTGAGACCTCAGCAGAGAAAAGCTGGAGCAGCACCACAGGGCAATTTTCAGGTCCACTGCCAAGACCAATGTCAGTGGGCAGAGAGTCTTTCTAACAATGCACTAGTGTGTGCTATTTCTTCTGGACCCCTTGGCAGCTGGTTTTGGTTGTAGGCTCATGGCCAAATGGGACTGTAGCCAAACCCCTTGAGGGACTGAGCTGTTTCTGGGCTTGCACCCAAAAGCAAGCTCAGTGGAGCAGATCAGCCACTTGGGTGTTACCTAGGTCTTTGACTCCACTGGGGTTTCACAAATTCCTACCTGAATCCTGAGGCTCCTACAGAAAGAGTTTGACTGTAGTTGGGTGCAGAATTATTGTTGTGGTAGAGAGATATGAGTGCATGACCTTCTATTCTGCCATCTTGGTGACATAATAGTTTAAATCTAAGAAATCCAAGTCCTAGAATCTTAGAGGACATCACTCTCTGGGACATAGTGCAAGTGTGTCTTCTTTACACATTAGGCACTTCGGTACTTTAGTTTTCCTTAGGAGAAAAGAGAAAAGACAATCAACTTATTTTCTTTTGTCACATAACTTTCCCACAAATCTGGCTTTGGGAAACTGACCAATGGATGCAGCTCTGATTACAGGAGCCATCATCTGGGAGCATTCTGGATCTATAGAGGAAAAACAGAATAACTCAGGTATTCTTTCTAGGCCATTTTGGCTTCTGGCTTTCAGGACATGTCATCAGGATGACTGTGAAATAAAATTTTTTGCCTGTAATCCCAGCACTTTGGGAGGCGGATCATGAGGTCAGGAAATCGAGACCATCCTGGCTAACACAGTGAAACCTTGTCTCTACTAAAAACACACAAAAAAATTAGCCAGGCATAGTTGGGGGTGCCTGTAGTCCCAGCTACTCGGGAGGCTGAGGCAAGAGAATGTCATGAAACTGGGAGACAGAGCTTGCAGTGAGCTGAGATTGCACCGCTGCACTCTAGCCTGGGCAACTGAGCGAGACTCCATCTCCAAAAAAAAAAAAAAAAAAAACCTTTTTTGAAGAAATATTTTCCATCCAGATATTCACTAAGAGAACCAATGGTTTATTGATTATTTTAAATGAACTGACATTTCCATGTATACTTTCCTATATACATATTTTATATATATAAAATATATACACAAGTATATAAATATAAAAATTATATATGTATGCATATATAATATATGTATAAATAATGTGTATGAGTATATAAAGCTGAAATGATGTGTGTGCGGGTGTGACACGCATTTTCTTTCTGGTTTTTCTCTGTTCTTTTAGCTTTGGTGCAAATGGAGAAAGCATAAGTAAAAAATAAAAATTATTGAGAGAGACAGCAATTATTGACTTTTCTTCTTTTTTACCCTTAGTGTTGACAAAATGTATACAGTTTTAGACAGGTCAAAATATTTATAACAGAGTATTTAGTTTGAGAATCTTTTATGCCAATTCAAAATCTGGGTGATTTCTATTCAATAGATGACAAAGTATTTTTGGATCTAGCTACCAATTCAGATTGTACAGTAAGCTTTGCCAAAGAAGGCCTTCTCCTTAGTTCCATCTTCTCAAGAGCTATGGAAGAGCTAAGGTGGTATAATTTCAAGAATAAAGGACCATTTTGGAAGAATTTATGTTGGATGACATGGAAAATTATCAGAAGATCCTCTGGGGAAGGCTGGCAGTTTTATTTTTCAGCCTTTTCTTATTGTCATTATTGACATTAAACTTTTCTGAGTACAGGTACATGCCCATATGTACTCATGCATATACATTTGTATCAGCATAGGAACTCCTGCAAAGAAACTTGAAACAATAAAGAACATTATTAAGACTATTACTTAAGAAGGATTAAATTCTAGAGAAAATGAAAGTTTTCAAAAGGAGGGACAGGTACAAGTTAAGAATGCCAGATTTATCAAATAAAAATATAGGTTTCTCAGTTAAATTTGAATTACAGATAAATAAGATATAAAAAATATTGCACGGGATATACTTATGCTTAAAAGTTATTCATTGTAAATCTGAAACTCACATTTAATGGGAAAATTGAATTTTATCTGGAAATTGTAGTACAAGTAGTCATGTTTCCTGGATCATTATGTCTTGAGGGGCAAAGTATAACTGGCCACTCCGAGAAGTCAGATTCTGGATCCAGAAATCATGTGACAGTCTCAGTTGAAGTCAAGAAAATCCTACCTCCAGCCTGGGTAAGGCCCAGTATCCTGGGGTTTTTTAGTGTGAAGAAATTACTCTGGATTGTTTTGAGAGGCAAATAAGTCAGTAGGTTAGGAGAAGAAAAATGGAAATTGGTTCTTGGAAATGATGATTTTACAAGGGAAAGAAAAAAAAAAAAAACAAATATCAGAGAATTTTGAGTGATAACCTGAAATGAAAGAATGAAGCAGAAATAGTGAAAATGCCCAGGCTAGTTTTTACTCAATCTTCTTCTCTACCTTCCATCCTATTTGATCTCCAGGAGAATCAAGGGGGGAGATTGGGTAAGACTAAATTTCTTAAAAGTTTGCAAGTAAGAGTGTCTGCGAGACAGTCAAGAGTCTCTTTTTAAAAAACAACTCTTGATTTAATTATTTTATTTTCAATCATATATATTTCTACTTAATACCTATGCATGCTCACAAAGTGATACGTGGTATAAATTTGGCTTTTAGCTTGGTGACTTAAGAAGGTAATAACTAATATTAGTGAAAAATATAATATGCATTTTAAAGGGAATATAGGCCAATACCTTGACCATTTTTATTTTTCAGTGCATTTCCTTGTTCTCTTACTCTGGACCCTGAAAACATAATCCTTAGTATTTAATGTAAATTTTCTTTTGATGTTGATCTTCATCAACTCTTAGTTTAAATGCTAGACAATTCATACACCACAGAATCTTGTTGTAATCCATGAGGGTAATCAGCATTTCATATTCTCCTTCATGTGGTTGCTGTTAGTAAACCTCCAAATTCTGTTCGCAATTACCACAAATATGCTAAATGTATGCATAGCAGAAACTTGCTAATTTGTAACTTAAAAGACTGGAAAACAATGAACTTAAATTAATTAAGTATCTGGTATTTTTAAAAATTACAAAACAACCAAACATTAACTAGGCTGAGAAAGAGCAATTATTGTACTCTATATGAACAGATTATATGAAGGGATAATGGCTTACATGAGACTTCTGAGTTAGCTAGCTCACAACTATATGTGTTTATGGAGCTATGTATTTAAATGCCAGTTGCAATATGCCAAGGCCAAGGCTTTGCAGAAAATTAATTTACCTAAGAACCAATTTACTGAATGACCAGTTCACTGCATTACAGAAGCATTTCTTAGAGTTGTAGTTTTTCCTGTGTCCCTGCTCTTGCCTTTGCCTTTACCACATTATCTGCACGTGGATCTTTTCCCTTAAATACAGTTTGCTCAATTCTCTATTTATCGGGCTTATGTTCATTCTTGCCTCTGGTAGCAAAATGGTTGAAGTGAACTTTTAGGTTAAATTATTAATTTGGGCCTTTGAGAAACTGAGAAATGCTAAACAGAGAACTAGAAAAGAACAGTGGACTGAGAAGGAGGCCTAGAATCTGGCTTTTTTAATTAGGGAGCTGTGTGATCTTGAATAAGCAACTTATTTTCTATAGGCTTAGGTTTCCTCATCTAAACATGTTATCAAATATCTCAATTGAAATGCATCTCTGGGAAAGGAAGGAGTTAAAGTGCATGGTGCATGTAACTGAGCAGAGCTCATGGTCCCCTTTACCGATGGAGAAGTGTGGTAAGCCACCTCAACTGTTACTCATGTAAATATTGCCTATTGTGTGTATCCTGATGGACAGAGGGCTAGGAAAATGGTCCTCAGGTCCCCTTCAGCCCTGATGTTCTATAATTTCATAATCGTTTAACATACTAGAACTACCATTTCTGGGGGCAGGGTTTCCATGTTTATGATTTGAGCGAGTTTCCACTCCATAGTTCTCCAGGAGACTTACAGCACAGATTTAGATAAGGTACTTCGGCTAAATGGGATATAAAAGTAAGATACTTAGAACACCTTTAGTAATAAACTCTTTGATGCTAAAATAATATTATTTAACGTATATGTGTATACTCCTAATACATCCATCCATCCATTCATTTATTTATCAAATATTTATTGCATACCTACTATATACTTACATAGTAGATCTGGAGCTTGAGGGATAAAATTTGTCACAAAATGCTCACAGACTTTTAAAAAGATAGTCATGCGATCATGTAAGCAAATACAATACAGTGTGAGAATTTCTTTGTCAGTTATACACAATGAAATTTTTATTTGGTATGCCAAATCTCGGAATGCTGACACCTGATAGTCCCTTTATGGCATTTGTTAACCATAGATCACCATGCTGCTGCCCAGTGGAATTGCTCTGGCCATAGCTAGCTTGATCTGCCAACGCATAGCACAGCTACAAGCCAGTGTTCTATGGGTTGTGGTGGTAGGAAAGAACACCTCAATAGAGATTCATGGTACCTCATTGCCTTGGTAAAATCTCTTCTAAGTGGTTTGAATTCAACATATAGAGGAAGTCAGACAGTTGATAATTGGAACAGCAGCTGGAAGATGTTGTGGGATAGCAATGACAGGACCTGAGAAAAGGGCTTTACATATTCTCTTTTCTGAGGAGAATAGTGAGATAAACCATGAAAGCTGCCTGGGGTCCTGAATGCTATTCTATTTCCTGAATCATGCTCCATTTTCCTGGTGCCTGGCTGGGGGTGTACTCTGATATTTGTCTGGGGCCCCTCTTCCTCACTTATTCTTCTATCCTTACAACATACGCCCACTTACCTGTAACCTGAGTGACTTTCTGATTTTGGCAATGTGAAGTGCTGAACACAGAGGTACTATGAGATGATGAAAGAGGGAGTCCTGACTGCATCATAGAGAACATAGTTCACCTGAGACTTGAAGGGCACATAGTGTGAGCCACGGAGAGAACAGAGAACCAGTTTTGCAAGTGCAGGGGAGCAAGAGAGAATACGCCGAGTTCAGGGAAGAATCAGTACTGCACAGAGGAGCTATGTGTAGGGGTAAGATATGAGGATGGACGGTCAGATAATGACCAGATCATGAAGATTTTGCATTTTGTACCACAGATAGGCAGGAGCAACTGTAAGAATTGTCAAACAAGTACCTTGGCAGCAATATGAAAGGTTTATTAGATAAGATTACATTTGGAGGTAAAAGATAAGTGAGTAAGTCTTTAGGGCCTTAACTAGGTGTAGGTGAGCTCTAAGGGCCTTAACTAGGGTAGAAGCAGTGTGCATGTGTAAATTATAAAAGAGATTGTAAGGCAGTAGGATGAACAAGATTTGGCAACTGATGGCGTGTGAGCAAAGACTCGGGGATAATTCCAGGGTTTCTGGTGTGGGTGAAGGAGCAGATGAAGGTAACAGTTCTTGAATGAGAGAACACGGGAAAGAAACAAATTTGAAGATAGTTCCTTTGGAATTGTGGCACAAAGATGTGTGACTTCGTTTTTATTATGAGGTCTAAACTAATAATGGAAGCAAGGTAATATAGAAATTATTCTAGGTTCTGAATGAATCTGATATTGCTCTACTTTTCCTTAATTACAATTCTCTAATTATTGGGCTCTCACAGCTTAAATTTACAGTAGCTGAGAATTCCTTGACAGATGCCTCCTTAAGTTATGTTCTTTGCCTTCAAGGTTACTCTGGGAGACAGCCGGTTGGGGCACACCCATTTTAAGCGATATCTTCCTAATGAATGTCATCAGACACTGTGCAAGGATGCACAATGGTTGGGAGTTGGGGCCAGGGGAGCTCTCAAACCAAAATACTAGAATACAAAAACCTCTCTTTGTTTTTTATTTCCTCTGGTTGCTTTTTCACTGCCTCTAAAAGTAAGAATGGCCTTTGTTTTACATCTTGTGTAGAGTCTATCTCAGGGGGAAGTTGAGCTGGATTCTGAAGCAAAGGGTGGCTTACACGGGATAACTTTTAGGCTTCCACTCTTGTCCTCTCAGCTTCCTTTGATCCCTCAGTAGTTTCAAGGTTCCCTTAGTATTTCTTTTACTATACAATGGTGAAATTGTTTACCACTAGAAGGAGTTCATCGGGTGAAATTTACCCAGGGCTCCCTTAAAACTGATGCTGCATGCATGCATGAATTGCTTCCAGGGTTACTCACTCCTTTAGCTTTTGCTAAGGAATCTGTCAGTCAAATGAGTTGCTGCTGACAGCAACTTTTTAAGACTCTTTTCTCTTAACCATAACACATTAAACACTTTGAAAACAGATAAGCAAACGTTTTCTCACAGTCTGTTATGTATTTTTCCTTGCTGCCCACTTCAATATAATGAAATTCATGTTTTACAAAAAGAATTCTGGTAAAATGGATCAGATTTCATTCTTCACCATTTTGTCCATATGTGTTTGGATTCCCATAACTCAATGACATATAGGGTTAGTGTGATAGTAAGTTTCCATTTTAAAGATTCAAAGTCCTGTGATCCACAGCTCAATTTAGGTTTCCCTGGTAAAAATATGATGTTTCTGTTTGCATCTATTCTCTTTTGTTTTGGTCATCTTCTCCATTAGCATGAGTCTAGCATTTTGAAACCAAGATAGCCATTAGTAATGTTTTTTAGGGGAGTACCCTCACTGTGATTGCAATACCCAACAAGCTATGTGGAAATGGGCTTTATGATGATGAATTACTGTTGCAAAAAGAACTCAGTGGCACTGATAAATATTAAAGAGCTACTCTTGCCCCCATGGAAATCATTTTATTTATTTGCTTCTAAAACCTATTCTCTGTACATCTCTTCCCTTTTATTTCTGTGCTGATTTACATGACAACAAAGTCTCTGGTCCTCAGGAGCTTGTCTGCTCCTGCTGCTATTCTCTCCTTGGAGTCCTCACCCTCTCTTTGCTGAGGAGATGAGTGACAATGAAGTGAGGAGTAAATGGCTACTGGAGCAGATGAACTCTGAGAAACAAAGATCCCCTTCTCATGCAAATTTCCATAGTGATTTAACATCAAGGAAGAAAAGAAACCAGGGCACAAGGTATCAAGAGAACTGGATGGTATTTGAGGTTGTTCCATGAAGCTTTGACATCTTTTTAAGAGTGCCATCTATCAAAGCATCTCCTTCCCTTTCATATACAGTGAAAACACGTTTCCAATTTGAAGAGAAACATGGAGGCACATAAAATCTAACCCCAATCCCAGGGCCTGGGTGTACACTGACACCGCCAGGCCCTTCAATGTCTCATTTAACTGGGTCGCTCATTCCTAACCAATGAGAATGTCTCCCTGCATGCTTACTTATTGCCTAAACTATCCACTCTGCCTGGGAGGCCTCCTCCTTTTCTTTTCTGGCTTAAACTTTCTCTATCTTTCAAAGATTAATTCAAGCCCATTCTATTATCCTTAGAGTCTTTCCCTCCAGATCGTTCTTCAGAATTTCCATTGTACCAGTTCCTGCCTATAAGCTGAGTTTTCTCCAAAATTTGTTGAGAAAAGTAATCATGTATTATACTGCGTTTCTTTTTATCTATACCTTTTGATATAATAGCAGACATTTAATACATATTTGTTAGACAGACTAGCTGTAATTTAAGAATTATGAAACTAAGAAGGATAAGTTTATTTTAGATATGCATCTATCCATGATTGTTTTTCCTTTAAATTAAAAACCCATGGCAGCTTGCCTTAAAGATAAAGCAAGCTACATGGCCTGCTTTTGATTAATTGACTCTTCAGGGATGCCATCAACCACAGAAAGGTCAATTAATGCATTTCAGATAAAATAATTTTTAACTCAAAAGCTTGATACTTACATTTGGTGAGAATATTATTGATAATAATAATATTTTTAATAGTAAATACTTAGTGCTTACCTCATTACCAGTCCAAATATTTTAAGTATGTGTACTCTCATTTAATCCTCACAAACAACCATATGAAGTAGGTAATATTGTTATGACCATTTTATAGATAAAGAACCTGAGTGTTAAGTAACTTGCCTGCAGTTGTAGAATTTGGACCTCGGCAGTCTGGCTCTCGGGATCTGTTCTCTGAGCCATGATTATTCTGCTTGTTATACTGCCATTGGGTTCTCACTCTGCCTTCCTACCTTTTGTTGAATAGAGTGTCCTTCACTTTCCAAACTTCAACACTAGACATTTTTTCTGGCAAGCCTTTTAAGTGAGACCTTACTACTGACTATGCCAATCTCAGAAGAAGATTTAATTTGGATAGAGAGGTTCACTCTAAGTGAATATAGTAATATAGTCAAAGTTAGAACTAAGATTGCTGGAACATTTTAAAACAAGTGTAAGTGTGGTGCTTGTGAAAACATGAATGAAGGCCAGTAGGCCAGGTAGTTGGTTTAGAATTCCTTTTAATCACAGTTTCTATTAGTTATTTGTTAAAATTAAATTGTGAAATGGATGAATGAAGATAAAATAATGCATGTGTTCTAAAGTTAAAAGAAGGAATGTATATAAAACTGCCAGGAAAATATATAATATAAAGAAAACAATCCCTGGACTTCTTTTCTTGCTATAAGGAACAGGTTTCCCATCTGGGAGGGAAAAGACTCCTTGTCACTGTGAGACTAATTTATGAAGCCAAACCGTGTTCTGGGACTGAATTGCTATTGATGTTTACTCTTTAAATAACTCAAAGGGCAAGTGTGTGGTGTGTGTGTGTGTGTGTGTGTGTGTGTGTGTTCATGCTTCTTTGGGAAGGATATTAGGACCACTGAGACAAGAGATGTATTTTCTGAAGTAATAAATGGTGAAATTAAGGTTACAAATCCCTCCCATCATCAAGAGGAATGGTAAGAATTAGGAGTGAGAGAAAAATTTGATTCTGTGCAAAAAAGTGATTCCAAGAGCACTCCTTGCAAGGGTGGGGGATAGGGGGTGAATTTCAGAGGTTTCTTCCAGCTGTGCAGCAGAGAAGTGAACCTGGTCATTCACAAATCAACCCTTGTTGGAGCAGAAATAGAAGGAGATGAAGTTTTATATACTAATAAATATCATCATCCTCATAAAGTAAGAAGCTTGTTTTCCCAAATCACAGTAAGAGAAAAAGAAACAAAGAACAACCAACACAAGCTTAGAGATTATCCATCTGTCACACATCTACTGGGAATCTGTTGTCTGCCAGCTATTGTATCAGAGATAGAAAAAGAAAAATTGCACTGTCTGTCCTTCAAAACCTCATAATCTGGGGGTGGAGGGGGCAGGATTAGAGAAAAATTAAAAATTAGTTTTAGAAATTACAATGCAACATAAAAAGTGATATGTCTGTGTTGCCCAAGGATTAAAGAGCAGTAGTGAAGAATGGTTTTTCCACAGCAGGTAACACAAGGAAGACAGGACCTGTTTGAGCAGAAGCACGAAGAGGAACACTCCCCCAGTGGGAATGGGATGCAGAAAGGCATCACGGTGTGACAGAGCAGGATTTTGTTGGGGAACTGCAAATGGGGACACACAGAATGTGGTAAGGCTGTCCCATTTTGTTATGGCCTATATTTAGAATGTTTGGTGCTTTAGATTACTTAATCTTTAAAACTTCCCTCTGAGAATGTGTTCTCAACTGCTATGGATGACAGGTTGGCTTTGGTGAAAGGTGGGTGTGGGCATTTCCAGGATCCATGCCAAGTGCAGGGGTGCCTGTGGGCTGTTTGTCTGTGTTGTGGACTATATAGGGTGAATGAGAATGCATGTGGCTGCTCCAACAGTGATAGCCTTTTGGAGGAGCTGATATGCTGTTCCCCAATTGTTGATTGCTCTTTCACCTTTCTGTGAACTCACTTCATATGCCTTCTTCCCTTTCTCTACATGAGAAAGTCTTGTTCTTATTTTGATGTAAAATAAACATTAAAGACTACTATGTGGAAAAGTTTCTCACCTGGTCTGTGCATAGTCCACTTTGCTTGTGCATGCTGGAGAAAAACATAAAAGCTTTTTCTTTTTCCCCTTTATAGTGTAAAGTGGTTGTCTGGATTTATTTCAGTTATTTGAATTAGTCATGAGTCAAGACAACATCTGACTTGCAGAAACCACACTCATCATGGTTGGTAATGATTGCATCAGTATGAAGTGTGTGTGTGTGTGTGTGTGTGTGTTGAAGGAGCACATAAGAGAGTGAACTTTCTGCTCACAAGTACAAAATGACCCAAAGGAAAACATTCTGAAATTTAAATCTGCAGTTTTTCTCCCCCTGAAAGCAGCTGTGTTCCCTCAAAGCATTATCCTCTACAGAATGCTCCACAGGGTGCTTGGTACCCTGCTGTTAGTACAGTAACCGCAGACACATTGTCTGTAGTGTTAAGAGGGAAATAATATGGTCATAGCCACTGATTTAATCTTTCTATTGGCATCTGAATATAGGCAGTTGTTTTAAGATAGTAATTAGCTGAACCCTGGGGGAATTTCTTTTCAAAATACATGCTAGTTCTTATGTGTCTCATTATTTTGCTTAGGTAGGCTGTCTTGTTCAACTAAATAAAGATACATGGAAGTGAACTGGTTCCTTTAGGATTCCTACTTTAATTTGGTAGAAATAGAGACTGCTGGTAATGCCTACAGTCTGTACCAAAGTCAAAGATATGATGTAACACTATAGGGGTATGTATTTGGCTTCTGGGATTTATTTTTTCATATAGAAAACTAGAGATTTTGACAGATTTTTATATTATGATGTACTCACACCTGAGGGGCTGGACTCCAGGGATATATTTGCTTGCTGGCAAAAGCAGAAAGGACTGATATGAGGATTTTGAAGTCAGTGACTTCCAATTTTGATCCTACAGCAAAATATGTATTAAATTGATTTGTTCATTGCACAGTGTCTGTCATGAGATGAGGTTTCAGCCTTAAGATTCCCATCACACTCTCAGATAGACAGCCAAAATATTCTGTTGGGGTTGTTATGCCATCTCTTCAAAGAGCATGGAGATGGGGCTAGGCCTAGAACTCTGTGGAAACAGCAAAACTCAGCCTTAACTCTAGTTTCTTCTTACTAAGAAAACTTAGTACACACATAACTAATTGGATTGATCATGAAAATTATGTACATTTCTTTGTGAATACAATATATATCTCTAAGTGTCCTGAACTTTCTCACTTTTTTGAATCATAACGGTTTTCTACCTTAATATATGCTTTATACTTTTCAATTAACTTATAAGAAGAACTAAGGAAAATAAAAAGGTAAAACATACAGTAAATTGGAAACACTCTTTGCTCACACAGTTTATGGTGAGATTCATATCATAATGAGATAGGCTATCCTTGGGCTACTTAGGAGTTTGCCTCACACACTGTGGACACACCTTACTGGTGAACTAGATTACCACATGGATGATGTTACTCATTGAATAAGAGATTCAAATTAATTGATTCCATTATCTGGCCTTTGTATTCATGTGCAACTGCCAATCCTCGGCTTCCCTACTCCAAATAAATTGTAAACGGAAACCTTTGCTACCCAGGCTCAATTTCCTTCAGTGCTGGAGATAATATTGACCAAGTCTGGCGAGAGATCTCTTCACTGATCTCCTAACTGAACTGTCAATTAATCAGTGTTGTCTGTAAAATATATTGATGATGGTCCAGAGAACATGCACGTTTCCTGCAAGCTGACTCCTCTTTGATACTATTGTGTACCTTTTCTCCTGTAAATTTTTATGTTATGTACTTATTTTTAAAAAATCAGTTGTTTTAGTCACAGTTAAAGTCCTTGGGGAGCAGATTCATTTATCTTTTCTATTTTGTTTGTTTCTGATCTTGGTTATTTCCTTTCTTCTGCTTGATTTGGGTTTGGTTTGTTCTTGTTTCTCCAGTTCCTTGAGGTGTGACCTTATATTGTCTACTTGTGTTCTTCATCCAAATACAAGAAGCACCAAGAACAACTGGGAAATTCCTTGCAAAAACATCTTTGCCTGGGCACATTGTCATCAAATTATCCAAAATTAAGACAGGGAAAGAATCTTAAGAGCTGTGAGACAGAAGTAACAGGTAACCTATAAAGGAAAACCTAAGGTCAGTTTTTCTAAGAAAAGTAACTATATTGTGTTATAAAGACTACAAAATCAAGGTGTCAAGAATTAAATTAGATGCAAGGTATGAAAAAATTACTGTTTTGTAGGCCCAAATGAACTTTATGACATTCCCATCTTTCAAAATCATAAGTGGCTGAAATTTGGCAATTTTATATGGAACTCACTATTATATATGGGAATATAATAAGTGACGTATACTCAGAGGAAATCCTTTGACACTGTATCAAAGATCTGATCATGAAACGCATATTTAGCCATTGCAAGTTATAATAAAATGTTGAAAACATGTCTCATATTTATGGATCACCAATTTATTTTATTTTTTTCTTGTTAACCAACCAATTGCAATTTATAATCTTGTTGATAAAAAGAGGGCTTCTACAGTGCAAAGTCTCTGATGGGGTTTAGAATTTATATTCCTACCCTAAAATTGGGATATCTTTTGCTGGGATGACTTAGGTGCCTTTATACAACAGCATTCGGCCATCTCTATGTGTTGAAAGACAGTCTGAGAACTAGAAAGGAATCCTAGTTCCTGAGTCACACACTCCAGCTTTCTATCATTGTGAGAATCAGTCATTGGCTAAAATCTGGTAACTTTTACCTTTTTTGTTGACTACTTCTTTGTGGTGCTTGTGACATTTTTTTGTTCCTTCCAAGTTGCTAGTTGTTGCTCAATTTATTTTTAAAAATAATTTCACATTTTATTATAGAAATGTGCAATATACCTGAGTATATTGCATGATGCTGAGGTTTGGGGTATGATTGATCTCATCACCTAGATACTGAGAATAGTACCCAACAGTTTTCAACTCTTTCCATTTACCCTTCTCTTTCCCCCAATAGTCCCCATTTTCTACTTTTGCCATCTTTATGTCTTTGAGTACCCATTGTCTGCTTCCACTTGTAAGTGAGAACATGTGGTATTTGGTTTTCTGTTCCTGTGTTAATTCACTTAGGATAATGGGTTCCAGCTGAATTCATGCTACCTCAAAGAAAGATTTCATTCTTTTTTAATGGCTGCATAGTATTCCATGGTGTACAGGCACAAAATTTTTAAAAAATCCAACCCACAACTGATGCTCACCTAGGTTGATTCCATATACTTGCTTTAGTGAATAGTGCTGTGATGAACATACAAGTGCATATGCCTTTTTGGTAGAATAATTTATTTTCTTTTAGATATATGTATAGTAATAGGATTACTGTGTTGAATGGTAGCTGTGTTTTAAGTTTTTTGAGGGATCTACCAACTGTATTCTGCAGGGGTTGAACTAATTTACATGCCCACCAACAGTGTGTAAGCATTCCCTTTTCTCTGCATTCTCACCAGCATTTGTTTGTTTGTTTTTACTTTTCAATAATAGCCATTCTGACTGATGTGAGATACTATCACATTTTGGTTTTGATTCACATTTCTCTGATGATTAATGATGCTAAATATTTTTTCATATGTTTCTGTTTCTGGGCCACTTGTAGGTCTTTTGAGAAGACTTTGTTCATGTCTTTTGTCTATTTTTTTTAAATGGGTTTTTAATTGTTCAATTATTTAAGGTCCTTATATATTCTGAATATTAGATCTTTATCAGATGCATAGGTTGATAATATTTTCTCCTATTTCATAGGTTGTCTTTTACTCTGTTGAGAGTTTCTTTTGCTGTGCAAAAATTCTTTAGTCTAATCAGATCCCACTTACCAATTTTTGTTTTTGTTGCAATTGCTTTTGAGGGCTTAGTCATAAACTCTTTTCCTAGGCCAATGACCAGGATGGTATTTCCTAGGTTTTCTTCAATGAGTCTCATATTTTGAGGTCTTACATTTAAATCTTTAATTCATCTTGAGCTAATTTTTGTATACGATGAAAGACGGGTCCAGTTTCATTCTTCTACATATAGTTAGGTAGCTATCTCGGCACTATTTACTGAATAGGGAATCCTTTCCTCATGGCTTGGTTTTGTTGACTGTGTCAAACATCAGATGGCCATAGGTGTGTGGGTTTATTTCTGAGTTCTCTATTCTGTTCCATTGGTCTATGTGTCTGTTTTTCTACCAGTACCATTCTGTTTTGGTTACTGTAGCCTTACAGTATGATTTGAAGCTGGATAATGTGATGTTTCTGGCTTTGCTGTTTTTGTTTAGGATTGCTTTGTCTATTCAGGCTCTTTTTTGGTTGCATATAAATTTTAGTGTTTTTTTCTAGTAAAAAATGGCATTAGTGGCTTAATAGGAATAGTGTTGAATCTACAGATTGCTTTGGGCAGTATGGCCATGATTTTTCCAACCCATGAGTGTGGAATACTTCTCCACTTGTTTGTGTCATTTATGATTTCTTTCAGCAGTGTTCTGTATTTCTCCTTGTAGAGATCTTTCACCTCCTTGGTTAGCTGTATTTCTAGGAATTTTATTGTGGCTATTGTAAATGGGATTGTGTTCTTGACTTGACTCTCAGCTTGAACATTATTGGTATATAGAACTACTGCTAATTTTTATACATTGTTTTTGTATTCTGAAACTTTAGTGAAGTTGTATAACAGTTCTGTGAGCCTTTTGGTGGAAATTTTAGGATTTTCTAGGTATAAAATCATATCACCAGTAAAGAGAGATACTTTGAATTCTTCTTTTCCTATTCATATACATTTTATTTATTTCTCCATTGAGTGCTCTGGTAAGGACTTTCAGTGTTATGTCAAATGGGAGTGTTGAGAATGAGCTTCCTTGTCTTGTTCCAGATATCAAGGGGAATGCTTCCACTTTTTGCCCATTCAGTTTAATGTTGGGCTGTAATTTTGTTATAAGTGGATCTTATTGTTTTGAGATATGCTCCTTTTATGCCTAGTTTCTTGAGGGTTTTTATCATGAAGGGATGTTGAATCTTATCAAAAGCTTTTGCTGCATCTGTTGAGATGATTATATGATTTTTGTTTTTAATTCTTTTTCTGTGGTGAATCACATTTATTGATTTGCAAATGTTGAACCAACCTCGCCTCCCAGGAATGAAGTCTACCTGACTATTGTGAATTAACTTTTTGATGTGCTGCTGGATTCACTTTGCTAGTATTTTGTTGAAGATTTTTGTGTCTATGTTCATCAGGGATATTGGCTGGTGCTTTTTTTGATCATCCCATCTTTGCCAGATTTTGGTATCTGAGTGATGTTGGCTTTGTGGACTGAATTAGGGAGAAGTTCCTCTTCCTTGATTTTGTTGAATAGTCTCAATAAAACTTGTACCAACTCTTCTTTATACATCTCATATAATTTAGCTGTGACTCTATCTCGTTCATGGCTTTTTTGGTTGGTAGATTTTTTATTTAATTCAATTTTATTTATTTATTTATTTATTTATTTATTTATTTATTTATTTATTTATTTTGAGACAAAGTCTAGTTCTGTAGCCCAGACTGGAGTTCAGTGGCATGATCTTGGTTCACTGGCAACCTCTGCCTCCAGGGTCCCGGTTCAAGCAATTCTCCTGCCTCCGCCTCCCGAGAGGCTGAGATTACAGGCATGTGCCACCATGCCCAGCTAATTTTTTGTATTTTTAGTAGAGATGGAGTCTCACCATGTTAGCTAGGCTGGTCTCGAACTCCTGACCTTGTGATCTGCCCACCTTGGCCTCCCAAAATGCTGGGATTACAGGCATGAGCCACCACACTCGGCCAGTAGATATTTTATTACTGATTCAGTTTGGAACTTGATGTTAATCTGTTTAGGGCTTCAAGTTATTCCTGATTGAATGTTAGTAGATGGACATTGTGTGTTCCAAGGAATTTATTCATTTTTCTCTCGATTGTCTACTTTGTGTGCATAAAAGTTTTAAAAATTATCTCTGAGTATTTTTATATTTCTGTAGGATTGGTTTTAATGTCACCTTTGTCATTTCTGATTGTGCTTATTTGGATCTTCCCTTTTTTTCTTTGTAATCTTACCTGGGAGTCTATTAATCTTGTTAATTCTTTAACAAGATAAACTCTTGTTTTTTAAAATTATTTGTATTAATTTTTGCATTTCAATTAACCAGTTCTCATCTACTTTTAGTTATTTTTTCTTCTACTAACTTTGGGATTAGTTTGTTCTTGCTTTTCTAGTTCCTGTAGGTGTGATATTAGATTGTTAATTTGGAATCTTTCTGACTTTTTGAGGTATATGTTCGGTGGCATAAACATTCCTCTTAACACTGCTTTTGCTATATTTTACAGAGTCTGGTATGTTGTGTCTCTGTTTTATTGCTTTCAAATAATTTTTGATTTCTGTAAAGTTGTTGATGAGTCATTCAGGCGACAGTTGTTTAATTTCCATGTAATTGTGTGGTCTTGATAGATCTTCTTGGTATTGATTTCTATTTTTATTCCTTTGTGGTCTCGGATTATGATTGGTATGATTTTGATTTTTTTTGAAGTTATTGAGACTTGCCTGATGGTTGAGCTAGTGGTCAGTCTTGGAGTATGTTCTGTGTACAGATGAGAAAAATGTATATTCTGTGATTAAGAGGTGGAGTATTCTGTGGATGTCTGTTAGATCCAATCAGTTAAGTATTAAATTTAAATCCAAAATGTCTTTGTTGGTTTTATGCCTCTGTGATCTGTCTAATGTTGTCAGTGAAATATTGAAATTTCCCAGTAGTATCATGAGACTAAGCCTTTTCATAGGTCTAGAAGAAATTATTTTATGAATTTCAGTGCTCCACTGTTGGGTGTGTATATATTTGGGATAGTTAAGTCTTCTTGTTGAATTGAACCCTTTATCATTATGTAATATTCTCCTTTGTCCTTTTTCATTCTTGTTGGTTTAAAGTCTGTTTTGTCTTTTATAAGAATAGTGACTCTTGCTGTTTATTAGGCTTCCATTTATGTGATAAATCTTTTTCTAACCCTTTACTTTGAGCCTATGGGTGTCGTGATGTGTGAGATGAGTTTATTAAAGACAGCAGTTGAATGGATCTAGTTTTCTTAATTCGACTTGCCACTCTGTACCTTTTAAGTGGGGTGTTTAGATAATTTACCTTCAAGGTTAATACTAATAAGTGAAGTCTTAATCCTATCATGAAGTTGTTTTCCAGTTGCTTTGTAGTTCCTGTTCTGGTTACGTTATAGGGTCCATGGGCTAGCATATTTTGGTGGTAGTAAGTATTGTTCTGTTGTGTCTGTGTTTAGAGTTCCCATAAGGATCTCTTGTAAGGTGGTCTGGTGGTCTAGTGGTTGGTCTAGTGGTTACCCCAAGAGTGGTAACTATTTCCCTTAGCACTTGTTTCCCTGAAAAAGATTTTGTTTCTCCTTCACTTATGGAGCTTAGTTTGGTGGAATATAAAATTCTTGGTTGGAATTTCTTACCTTTAAGAATACTGAAAATAGGCCTCCAATCTCTTTGGGATTGTAAGGTTTCTGCTGAGAAGTGTTCCTGTTAGACTGATGAGGTTCCCTTTGTATGTGATCTGACTTTTTCTCCAGGTTCCTTTAAGATTTTTTTCTTTGGCATTGACCCTGAACAGTTCTGGTGAATCTACATCTTGGTGATGTTGGTTTTGAACAGCATTTTCCAGGTGTCCTCTACATTTCTTATATCTGGATGCCTACCTCTCTAGCAAGATAAGGAAAATGTTCTTGAATTATTCCCTCAAATATGTTCTCTAGGTTGTTTTCTTTTTCTCTTCTCTCTCAGGAATGCCAGTATTTCATAATTTTGGTTGCTTTACATAATCCTATATTTCTTGAAGACTTTGGATATGTCTTAAATTCCCTTTTTAAAAAATTTTGTCTGATGTGGTTAATTCAAAAGACTGGTCTTGAAGCTCTGAAATTCTTTCTTCTGCTTGGTCTAATCTATGGATAAAGTTTTCCTTGTATTTTAAAATTTCTTAAGTGATTTTTTTCCATTTCAAAATCTCTGATTTCTTTTGAAGATGTTTATTTCTTCCTTCATTTCCTGGATTGCCTTAGAAGTTTCTTTATGTTAATTTTCAACCTTATCTTGGATCTCATTGAGCTTCCTTGCATCCACGATTTGAATTCTTTATCTGTCATTTCTGAGTTTCCATCTTCGTTAGGGACCAGTGCTGGAGAGCTACTGTGGTCCTTTGCGGTATCACGTCATCAGTATTTTTCATGGTACTAGAATTCCTGCCCAGGTTCCTTCTCACCTGAAGACACTGATATTTTTTAATTTTTGAATTATTCTGCTTTGGGTAGGATTATTTTTTCTTTGTTTCCTTATAATTATTATTTATTATTTATTATTTATTTATTATTATTATCAATATTATTATTATTATTTTTCTTTTCTCCCTTTCCCTTTCCCCCACTCCTTAGAGGATATGACTCTAGACTTCTGCTGACAGGTTTTATATTGGACTGTGCAATTTGACCTATAATCAATAGATAGTGCTATGGGTGAGAGCTGACTGTGGCCAAACACATGGCTGCGTATATACTTAATGCTTATGTACTGGGAGAAGCTCCCTGTTGCCTCAGGCAATAGGCGTATTTGTGGAGTTCACAGTGGTCTGAGCTCCCTGCTTAGCCCCAGTGGGATAAGGGGGAATATGTGTAGAGTTGGACTATACAGGTCCACCTACAGGGCCCTGGTTGCAGGTACAAACACCAGGCCTGAGGACGAATCCAATGGACAGCCACCAAGAGCCCAGAATTATTCCTTGGCATGGAGCTGGAAAACCTCCTTGGCCCCAAGTTCTCTGCATGAGGAACAGAGGGTGGCCTAAATGACTAATCCAGGTGAGTGAGGACTCCAAATGCTTGGAGATCTGCCTGACTGTGGAGTAAAGAGGGTCTTATTCCACCATAATCTATACCAAGGTAGTGGGGGTTAGCTCAGGCTGTCGAACCAGGTGAGATCTGTCTGGGTATAGAGTGGCCCCTATGCAGAGGATCTCTGCACAGGATGGGTAGGGTGACTCAGGCTGCTAGTCTATGTGAATGGGTGCTCTGAATGCCTGAAGATCTGTCTGGGAGTGGAGCAAAGAGGGCCCAATTGTACCACAATCTATGTCCATGAAGGGTTGGTTAGCTCAAGCTGCTGTTCCAGGCAAGTGGGTGCTCCAAATGCCTGAGGTTCTGCCTGGGATGGAGCAGAGAGGATTTCTCTATACCACGATCTCAGGGAAGCAGGCTGAGGCACTCAACAATGACACATGCAAACCAGTTCCAGGTCGCTAACCTGGCCCTGGCTGCCAGTCGTGTCATCCAAGAGAGATTGTAGTTGTAGTAGCTCTCTTCCTGCCCCAGGCCTGTGATGGAGGAGAATACAATTCCACTGCCTATTGCTGAGTCACTTTCCACAGTTCTGGATGTGGAGATCTCTAATCTGCTTCAGAGCAGGTGCTCCAGTCTCCCGCCCAAGACTGAAATGCCTGTGCAGCCACGGTGCAAGGTTGACTTTATTTGCACCTGGATTATAAATGGTGTCCTACTCTTGGTCCTGGTCTAGGCAAATGTCTGCAGCTTTTCCTAGTGTCTTCACCTCACAGCATCTTCAAGCCTCTCCCCAGGTAAGCTCCAGGGCTTGGGAGAAACAAAGTGCTTTCCCTCAGCCTGGATTGCTTGGATCCTCAGTGGAAAGGTGAGTCACAGAGGAGAGCTCTCTGCCTCTCTGATGTACTGGGGCTTCACTCACCTCTATCAGTCACACACTGTAATTGGGTCTGTTTTCCCATGTTCTCCTTCCCAGGATCTGGGTGTCCTTCCTGATTCCAGTGTATTCCTATTTTCCTCCTTGACATAAAGCTCATAGAGTTGGTCTTTATGCACTGTCTTGCTATTTCCAAGTGGTTGAAGCATGATAAAAGCCTCTAATCTGCCATCTTGAAACAACAAGGAAAACAACAGAAAAACTGACGTTCAATTTCAAAATGGGAGTGGTTCTAGATTCTGTGGAGGCTATAGCTTATACAATTTAGATATCTGTCCTTCCCCCTCAAAACCCTTTCCTCTAAGTTATATATTTAAAAGTTAGGAATAAAGTAATTATTTAGAATAAAGAAGAAACTACAAAAATTACTAACTTAAAAAAACTGACAAATCACCATAATCATCACAAATGCATAATCATCACAAATGCATGACTATGACATAATATTTTATTAATTAATTATCTGATGTACATATATATATACACACACACACACACTGTTTCTTACATTTTTTGGCCTGCATATGCTTCAAATGAAAATAACTTATGTTTGCAACAGAGAGAATGAAAGGATAACTCAATACTTCCTCTAGCATGGCTGATTATATATATGAAAAGTACATATATATGTTTTAGATATATCTGAAAGAGGTTTTTCTAAACTACCAATAATGTTTATTGATAGTTTAGAAAATATGTGTGTTACCAAAAGATTTGAAAAAACTGTTTTATCTAAACAATTCATTATTTGTTGTTTGTCATCAGTTTTCAAGATCACTGTAAAACTGGGAGAAATACTATCATAGGTTTGTGCATACAAAAAAGGACAGAATTTTTAAAAGATAAATTTAGAGATGACAAAAAAGCGCTCTTGGCTAGGCGTAGTGGTTCATGCCTGTAATTCTAGCACTTTGGGAGGCTGAGATGGGAGATTTGCTTGAGTCTAGGAGTTCGAGACCAGCCTGGACATCACAGTGTGGCCCAATTTCTGCAACAACAACAAAAGCCTGGCATAATATGGCATCTACCTGTGGTCCCAGCTTCTCAGGAGGCCTAGGTGAGAGAATTGGTTGAGCCTGGGAGGTCAAGGCTGCAGTGAGTCCTGATTACAACAGTGCACTGCAGCCTGAATGTGGTCCTTTATTATTTTTATTAAATAAATAAATGCAAGAAAGCACTCTTCGTACCAGGAGTCTTTTTTTCCTCACTTGATTTAATCAGACATTCCTAATCTAAGGGTCTTTCCAAGTTTCTTCTGATGTCATAATAATTTTATTTTATACTGATAAAAATTCCAGAGACCTATGATCATAGGAACATATTGCTAGGCTTCCTGCTCTATCTTTAGAAGGGATCTGTGCAGGTGAGGGGTCCCTGGATGTCATAAGATTCAAGGTAAACCCTAACAAACCTACTTCTGGATCTTTGTCACTTTTCTGTTATTTCCATCTAAGAAATCAACTATAAATTTGCTCTTCCTCTCCCGATTGACATCTTCCGCAAAACATTTTGGGCCTACAATGGCCTTAGAGACTCTCTAAATGCTGGACCTTATTCACTCTGTGGGCTTAACCAAAAATTTCAGACTCTTCATCTAAAATTGGTCTTTGATGTCCAGTTTTCATGTTGAGTATACACACAGACACATTATGGATTTGACTCATTAACCCTGCTTTTCGTTGCAGAGACCATTGTAGATTTGGTCTCTTCCCCTACATTTCCTGAGCAACAGCCCTCCCTTCCAGTTTCCCCTAACCAACTATAGTCAGTGTAAAAGCCTGGGTTACCCTCATGCAACAGTGTCCATTGGCCAGCGAAGGCCCAGTTTGAGCTTAGCTTACAAAACTACGTACATTTTGATTTGAGCTGTTGGCCAAGTTAACTGGGGTTAGCATTAAAGCAGGGTTTATCTCTTACACATGGCTCTGTCCCCACTTTTCTCCCTTTTGCCTATATTTTTTCCTTCTGGGATTTCAACATACCACTCAGCTGAGAACCTGCATATAATTGTAACAGGAAGTTTGAAAAACAAAGAAGACTCAAGTACATTCTGGAAGAAAAGTATGTGATGAAAGTGTATCTATACTGAAAAAAAAATAGATGCTTTAAAAAGAACAAATAACGTGTACTGGGAACTTTTTTAACTGAAGAAATATGTCTTTCTATTCCCTTGAATTAAATGGTACTACATGGCATTACTGACATATTTATCTGTTAACAGGTTAATGGGAATAAATACTTCTTCTACCTAAATGTGGCTGGTCATCATACATCTGGTTTGAGATTATTTAGTGTGAGTGAACAAAGGAAATATCTCAGAAAACTGTCAGAAACTATGCCAGTAAGAATTCCAGACACTGTAACATGATAAATGGATGCTTTGTTTATTTTAGTTATTGGATGGGATGTTGGATGGCTAAGTCTTCATGTTGTGTGAAGGTTTCTGTTTTACATTTCTTTGGGTTTTGATCTCCTCTTTTAGTCTAGTTTCCCAATACGACAGACCTCAGATTGTTCATAGTCTAATATCATTCCTGATATTACTTGCATACCTTTTACTGCTGTTGGGTAATTGGATTATTTGACACAGATGGTAGAAACAATATTCCTGCAAGATAAATTACATGTTGTAATTTCAGCCAGGTAGGGATGGGCCAGTAAAGGGTAAGTTACTGTATGTTGTGTTTCACACATTTTACCTGGTGCTCCCAGCATTCCAGAAGCTTGACTGAGTCTTACATTCTAGTACATGCTCACTGGTGTTCAGAAATTGGAAGCAATTCTCTGAAATTGCACTGTAGGAACATGGAAAATATGGGATGTTGTTTTCGTCTGTTTTCTGCAGCTATAACTGAATGCGTGAGGTGGAGTAATTGATAATGAACAGATATTGATTGGCTCATAGTACTGAATTCAGGGAAGTCTGAGATTGAGGGGCTAGCATGTGGTGAGGCCTTTCTTGTGGTGGCATCCTATGGAAAAGACAAAAGAGTAAGAGAAGATGAGAGAGGGCAAGAGAGTGAATAGAGGACAAAAGTTGCCCATTTATAATGAACACACTCTTGCCATAATGACTTTAATCTGTTGATGAGAATGGAACCCTCATGGCCCAATCCCATCTCATTAGGCCTCACCTTCCAATACTGTTGCACTGGGGTTTAAGTTTCCAACACCTGCTTTTTGGGGGATATATTCAAACTATAAAAGATGCTAAGGAGTAAAAAAAAATAGCATTAGTATGAATAGAAGGTTTCTACATATAAATTGCAACTTGAAACTGCAATGTGATAGCCACTTTTCTCCTAATGAAATATGAACAAAAATATTTGCTTCATTTTTAAAATATATCACTTTTCAAATATAGGGTTGTTAACTTTGAAAAGACAGGTTTTTAAATTTCTATTCTCTATCATTTGTATCAGGCCTCCAAAGATCCTTCTTTAAAGATTCATGCCTTTTCTTAAGAAGCTTATGAATCTATGATTTATAAAATTTGGAACTTTGTATTAGCTTTTTGATTTGACAGATTTTTTTTTGTCCTTTCTCCATATTTTTAAAAGCAGTAACCCCAAATACCAAATACATGTGTTTATGGCATGCAGGTCTTTCTGATGAGCCCATAAAAATTGAGGCCCCATATTTCCTTGTGAATTGATGATTTATTACCATAGTTGAATAGTTCTTTTCATTGGCATAAAGTATTTTTTTCAAGGTGTATTTGATCATGATTAATGAGTCTCACAGAATCCTAACCTCCAAAATTGTAAGTATTTATCCTTGGTAAGGATTTATCCTTACCAAGTGTTAATTACATAAAAAACGTAATAAACCTTAATTTGTAATACTTTTCTAGAATTATACTCTAAGAAACTTTTCTATTAAATACAGATAAAGTGAAAAATAATATCTTTTATTTTATGTTATTTATAACTTTAAATGATTTTAAAACAAAACAATAATTATCAAAAGTAATTACTGTATGATACATGTGTGTAGAAAATTACTTATATGCAATTATAAATAAAACCATATTCAAGAATAAATTTTCAATGTGGCTATAGTAAATTTTGTAGATTACTGTCTCTCAAATCGTAAACATTTTTAGTATATTACTTAATTTTAATTTTTGTGATAAAAAATAGTGTTTCTCAGTGGAACCTTTTATGGCTTATTTTTCACTTAAACCAAAACACCATTTTCACAGGTGTAATAACCAAAAAAAGACAGAAAAACATCAAGCAAATTCAAATAATTATATCCAACAAAGGTTACTTTCTGTATTTATTTTGGCATGGATATTTCTTCATGGAAATGTTTTTGTTTCTGAAATGAGGTAAATAGAGAGTGCTATGTCCTGAGAAATTTCACTATGCTGCTAAGGTACAAAATATTTGGCTGTCTCTCACCTACTAGCCAGATATATAAAATAATAATATATCACTATCTATTTAGTTTTTATCATATCTACGTAATTGGCCTCAAATTAGTGACATAGAGTCATAACCATATTAACTCACATTCTAATGCTGTCATTCTTTGGATGGTTTGTTGTACTGTACATGTTGTCCAATTGATAAAAAATGTTCTCTATAAAAATGACAAATAATATAGAATTATGCTTAGGATTTCTTAAAACTTTGTTCAATTTGAATTATGATCCATCTGGAAAGAAATATTTTTCAGGATTTCCAGGTTTGGTCCTTGGTAATTCTCCTGCCTAATGACAGAAGTCAAATTATATGCTATATTTGGATGAAAAATATTAAGCTATTAAAATTAAAAGAAGAAAGAATGGCAACAGATTTGAAAGGAGCATTAAAACATGAAGAAAGCATTTTCTGAAATCCCTAGTGGGGGCATTTACATTTTGGCAGTAACTACTAATAAAACTATTATCTGAGAAGTTGAAATTCAAATGAATACTAATCAGTGCGTATTTTTTGAGTTCCTATTTTAAGTCCATTGTTGATTTGAATATTGTGGAAATAAAAAAAGTGGTAAATGTTACTATATCCACTTTCTAGGAATTTGATATCCATTTAGTGAGACAAAAGTAATCCATATAAAGCAGCATAATCCACCTTTCGTGGGATATGTAAGAAAAATACATTTTCTTGTTCACTATTACTGCAGAAACCTAATCTTTCAAAACATCAGAACTTATCAATGCAAAAACAAGTGATTACTTGAGGAGATGCATCATGATACAATGGAAAGAATCTGGAATTTGAAATCCAAAGACCAGCAGCATTTGACTCCTTTTATGCTCTTACATTTTTACAGCTCACATTTATTTCTCCAGCTGTTGCCACAGCACTCAACTGGGGTAGGTGTAACCTGACAGCTCTTCACTCTGGCTGAATTGAGTATCTGTCACCATGAGGCTTCTTAGCTGCCTCCAGGTTGAAGACCTTAGTAACCCACTCATCTCATCTGGTGTATGTGTAGCCCTGAAAGTGTGAAAAGTTAACACTGAGTTCTGAACCTTGGATTAAATTAGGGGGACAAAAGCTGGCAAATAAATAATTCCCTCTTCTGTTCCTTGAATAGATAATTCTGAGATGTCTTCTCCACATTCCTTAGACATTATCCAGTGGGATAAGATCCTAGTTGTTATCAGTGAATACAGCTTGATCATAAATCCTTGGTCTGGCTTCTCCTTCTTCTGTTTTCTTTATTCCAGGTCACCTATTCCTGCTTCTTAGGATCAATACTCAAAATGAACTACTTGCACACGAACATTTTTCTTAGATTCTATTTTTTTGGGGGGAAACACAGATTAAGACATTGTTTTTGACATTTAATAGGTGTGTGAATGTGGAAAAGAAGACACTTCAAGTCAAGATGTACCCTAGATTGCTTGGGATCGAACTCAGGCTTTGTCAATGATTAAGTGTATGACCTTAGACCAATTACTTTAATTCTTTGTATCTTGGTTTCCACACTTCCAAAATGGGTAGAAAGCTAGTACCTACATTATAGGTTGTTGTGAGGACTACATACAATATAAAATAGTACCTGACTCATGTTAGTGAGGCTAAAATTATTTCATTCATGCAAAGCACTTATGACAATGCTGGCATACTACTGGCTTAAGAGAGTGCACATTTATTATCTTACAGTATGGAGGTTAAGGTGTTGATAGGGCTGTCTTCCTTCTGGAGGTTCTAGGATGAACTCACTTCCTTGCTTCTGCCAGCTTCTAGCATTGCCCACATATTTGCTCTGGGGATCCTTCCCTGCAACACTGAACTCTGCCTCTCATGTTACATCTCCTTCTCTGACTCTTGACTCTTTTGCCTCCCTCTTATTGGGCCCACCTGGATAATCTTCCCATCTCAAGAAATATATTTAATCTCCAAAGTCTTCTTTGTCATGTGAGGCAACATATTTACAGGTTCCAGGAATTATGATATAGACATATTTGGGGAGCCATTGTTCTGTGTGAAACAAAGTGATCAACAAAGTTGGCTTGATAAATGTCTCTAAGTCCCAGTTACATCACCTGTGAAAACCAGAATAATTACAATCAGAATGACACGACTATGGTAAGATAAAACAAGAACCATCTACATATAGTATTTAGATTTGTATCATTACAAAATCATGCTTTAGAATTGGGCCTTCAATAATGCCTCTTAATTCTATATTATAATCATGGACAGCTCTAATAATACTTCATGTTAAGCTACTATAATCATGGACAGCTCTAATAATACTTAATGTTAAGCCCTATGTCCTGGTCATACTAAGAGATTTGTAGTTTCCCAGATGTTCATGATACTCAATGCCAGCCCTTACTGTACTGTATTTTAACTGATTACTTCTCTTTCTCCCTTAGAACAGGACATGAGGAGCCATGTCCTGTTTATCCATGTGTGTCTCATGTGCACATGAAAAAGTAATGCTTCCTAATTTCTGTTGACTGATGGCGTTGCTGACAATGCATATGCACATGAGAAAAGGCTAAGCACATAGAAGAATACTTAAAAGATAGTTATTAACTCAGATATTATTCAATCTGTAACTACTGAAAGAGTCAATCATGAATCTTTTTGCATATAAACTCCTACACAACAAAGATGTGACAATCAGTATCATATTGCAATTGTTTTAAATGTTTTCGTGGTAATATTTTGGATCAATATGTCACAAGAAGTATTTTTTTTTTTAAAGTATGTGAGCTACAAATAACCCTTAAATCCTGTTGGCAGAGCAATTAGAAACAACCCAAGGTCGACTTTTCCCTCAGATGAGAAAGCAGATACAGAGCTGATGATCTCAGAATTTTATTGTGTGAGCGTGTTTCTGTATAACATCGACGATGAGCTGAAGCTGTTGTCACTTCACTGCCCTCTTCAGAATTTCTTCATTGTGATGACTGATACTATTAGGGGGCTAACAATAAAGGCAGTCTGCCCACTACTATCATGCTTGGGAAACAAGCGTCAGCTTGTACATATGACAAGAGAGGACCCCGTATACACCCTCTCTTCATCAGCCCAAGCCTTACTGAGGTGGGATGAAGACCTCATTCTCTGTTCTGTTCTTTAAAACATGTTTCCTGAACTAATATTGGTCCATGTATTTTTTTGTCCTTTTGGGACTCTTATGTGGGCCAAGAAGCAAAAACATCCACCATGTGTTGTTTGGGGGGAACTGGCACCATTTTTTCCTGACTATGTTTCAATTAACTAAAGAATAAATGATGACGAAATTCTCCTTGTAAAAAAAAAAAAAAAAAGAAAGAAAAAAATACAAGTCCTTTGAAGCCAGTTATCGGGTTACATGCAAATACAAGCAAATATCACTGTTGCACTCTTTATCTTTGTAGCAAAAATATGCAACTGTATAGGCAAACTAGGTGGTGCTCTTGGCAGTTTGGAATTTTGCCCAGAGTGCCTCAGGTGACATGAGGTTTTGATTGTGCCCTGAAACTACCTGCCAGAATACTAGCAGTTTCCAATCCTAATTTTGTAATGAAATTGGGTGTGAAAGTGAAGACTGCTGTAATGGATGCAGTACTATCACATTTGTATTTGACATTAATTGTTGTTTCTGGTTACAGTAGTGCCTTTCCCAATTTTCCTGCTCCTTGTCTGTAGGAAGGAAGCCATCACAGCACCATGATATCAGGCCAAGGCTCTCTTTCCCAAAGCTCAAATGGCATCTGTTGTAGGACACTGCAATATTTTGTGTGGGTCAGAAATTCAAATTCAAGCCTTAAATATCTCACAGCTGGTTTGAATGTAGTGAGTTATTGAAATTGATTTTTCGTAATCAGTTATTAATCAAACTCCTTGTTCTACCCTTTCCCCTCCTGTCACTACCACACTTCACTAGTCTAAAAAAGGGTCTTCATTTTACATTAGTGGTGGTGTTGCTCAGTAGAATTGTGTTTATTATGGGAAAAGTGTTTTTGTTTACAATTATTCAAGATATGTTCAGCTTTACAGAATCATTGAAACTTTAAGACACACTACTTAGGATTTAAGATGGCAAAACCAATTCACTAATTGGTCTTCTGTAATGTTCACAGTTTCTAAAATTCAAAATTTACGTATGAGCTGCTGTGATGCTTAATTTTCTTTTGTCAACTTGGGGAGGTTATGGTACCTAGTTGTTTGGTTAAACACCAGTCTAGGTGTCACTTTAAGGGTAGTTTTTAGATGTGATTTACGTTTAAATCAGTAAACTTTGAGTAAAGCAGAACACACTCCATGATGTAGGTGGGCCTTGTACAATCAGGTCAAGGTCTTAAGAGACAAAACTGAGATTCCTCTGAGAAGGATGGAATTCTAACTTCAGACTACCTTAAGACTCAAGACTGCAACATCAACTTTTCCCTGTGTCTCCAGCTCTGGCCTGACTTGCAGACTTCGGACTTGCCAGACCTCACTCACCCGAGTCCATTCCTTAAAATAAATTTCTCTCTCTTTCGTTTCCCTGGGAACTCTGAATACTATAACAACCCACAGACTAAGAGAATCCACCAAGCAGGGTAAGGCAGAAAGGGCAGAACAGGGCAGTCTTTTTTTTTTTTTTTTTTTGAGACGGAGTCTTGCTCTGCCGCCCAGGCTGGAGTGCAGTGGCCGGATCTCAGCTCACTGCAAGCTCCGCCTCCCGGGTTCACGCCATTCTCCTGCCTCAGCCTCCCGAGTAGCTGGGACTACAGGCGCCCGCCTCGTCGCCCGGCTAGTTTTTTTGTATTTTTTAGTAGAGACGGGGTTTCACCGTATTAGCCAGGATGGTCTCGATCTCCTGACCTCGTGATCCACCCCTCTCGGCCTCCCAAAGTGCTGGGATTACAGGCTTGAGCCACCG
>NC_045436.1:62428414-62447407 GCF_002776525.5 Piliocolobus tephrosceles
GCCAGGATGGTCTAGATCTCCTGACCTCGTGATCTGCCTGCCTCAGCGTCCCAAGGTTCTGGGATTACAGGCATGAGCCAATGCGCCCAGCCAAATTTCTACTTTTTAGTTTAATATTTTGGCTGGATAATGCATACAGGTTAAAAAATTTTGAATGTACACAAAAAAAGTAGTGGGAATTGAATATCAGAGAGTTAAATATTACAGTATCTGGCAATAAGATGACTTTCCAAGATACTACTGTGAAATGTTGTAAGTGTGCTACTATATATCTCTAGTGGAGAAATTAAGTATTAGATTAGTTTCTTCCCAAAACAATTCTTATTCATTTCAGCTAGAGGGGTAAAGAACACACACATTGATTTATTCAATTGTGTGTATAAATGTAAAGAGAATAATTTTATGAGTATCGGACTATAGTTTATTAATTCAGGTTTAGTGAGAGAAATTTTGTAAAAAAGAGAATGGAGAATAAGAAGTAAATAAATGTTTATGGATGTGTAAGATATAAAAACAATAGTGTAGCAAACAGTTAAGTGAGTGAATTTGGGAGCTAGGTTTGGATCCCAGCTATGCTACTTGACAGTATTGAACATGACAAGTTTACTTAACCTTCTCATCTACAAAGCAAGGATAAGTACAGTAAGTAATACTAGAGGATCTTGAATATTAAATGGATTACCATGTGTGAAGACCATAGAATATTGGCTAGCACATAGTAAATGCTCAGTAAAATAATGGTTCTCCTTACATCTTTGTACAGCTTTTAACACAAAATTAAAAAAAAATTTCAAAGGCTGGAAACAGGTTATTTTAATTTAGTCTGAATATTTTTAAAATGTGTAGCTAAAGCTGACAGTCCTGACATACTCTGTGAAAGTCATATTTGTGTTACATTGTCTAGAACTAGAAATGGAAGTGTCAAATTGTATGGCATAAACCTTTCTTCATAAGCTTTTAAATCTGATTTTTTTTAACTGTTGAAAGTTTATAATTCTGTTTTGGAATCCTAATCCATGTTGTTTTAATTGTTTATGAAATGCTAAATATGCACAGCTGCTATAAGGAAGACTGAAATAAAAATAAAGGAGATTGACTACAATTCTCAAAATACATTGGAACTCAGAGACATTAAAAATAAATTTGTTCAGGCTGGGTGTGGTGGCTTACATGTTAATCACAACACTTTGGGAGGCTAAGATGAAAGGACCACTTGAAGCCAGGAGTTCGTGACCAGCCCGGGCAACATAGCGAGACCCCAGCTCTACAAAAAATTGAGGAAACAATTAGCTAGGTGTGGTGGTGCAGCTGTAGTCCTAACTATTTGAGAAGCTGAGGCAAGAGGATTGTTTGAGCCCAGGAGGTCAAGGCTTCAGTGAGCTACGATTGTGCCACTGCACTACAGCCTGGGTGACAGAGTGAGACCCTGTCTCAAAAAATAAAAATAATAAAGAAATCTGTTTGGAGATAGAAACATAATCTAGGTGTTAATATATTTCTCTCTTTATACTCAACACACACTATATATATGAACCTTCATTCATCCTTTCATATCAGAATCCTCATGTATTTAGAATGCATGTTTGTTTCTGTGTATTTTTACAGAAATTACTGCATGCAAACGAGAGCGAATAATGCTATATTCTGTTTTCATTTCTTACTAAGGACTTATAAGGCCAGAATACCCTACTGTGAATTACATCACCAATAGTACAATTAAAAAGTATATTTTGCTCCATGATGACCACTTACTGGTCTGACGATTTCACTTCATCCTTCTTCTTGACCATCTCTTGAATGGACCCAGTGTTTATGCCAGAATAATTTTCTTTGGCCAGATCATCTATGCATGTATAATTCTTCATATAGGACTTCCTGCCATCTGTTTCAGATTTTATTTCCCATGTATGCTTTCTTGTTCCGTCATCTGTATTAGTTTGGAACTAATTCTTGAGTAAGAAGTAATGTTCTTTTCTGAATCTGTTCTGAATTGCCAGGGGGTTGGGTATTTGAAAAACTTCTTATGTTAAAAAAAAAAAGAGAGTAGTGAGCACTGTGAGTATTAGTTAAAATTATTCTACTTTGAATATTTAATGCTGAATTATCTTTCAGATTTATGTTCACTTGGTCTTAGACAGTGTTTACCAACATTGACCTAATTTGAAAGTCAATGTCTCTTTAAGAATATACAGGAGAATTTCATGTTTGCAACATTTCATAGCCATGGTGAGTTCACAGAGGGAAATTTGGAACTTACACTCAGATATTTCATAAAGAACCATTTTATATCTGTTAATGGGGGAAAAAAAGCTGATAACCAAGGTTTTCTTCACCTTCCCTCTAAAAGAAAAACACAGCATATTGTGGTATCTTCTTATAAGCAGAGACCAGTAATAGATGACTGGTAGTTTCTTCACCTTTGTCTGTGGCATTTTTATCAAGAAATGAGACCAACCTTAGTGATTAGCCATGAGCATGAAGGGTAACGAGGCATTAGCAAGTCTATATTTCTTATTGAGTTATAGATTAGTGCACTAGTTATGGAAGTTTCCAGGTCAGTTTTTTGCAGTCTGTTCAGCCTCAGGAAACTTTTGGGGAAGTTTTACAGCATGCCAGGAAGTTTATGGCTTGAAGACTTGATGGATGTCTTTGCCTGCCTGAGTAAATTGGGAAATAATGAAAGCCAAGGACAGCATGTCCTTTGCAATTACCAGAAGCACCAATTGCTGCATGTACTGGGATTTTCAGAAAGAGGAGGGAGAAGGATGTGAGCACATCCTTAGTCTTCTCTCTCTGAAAGGATGCCTCGGGCTTTTGAGTAGAAGATGACACTTCCTTAGAGTAATTAATTAAAATTTTACATCCTAATTTCAAAAAGAAAATTAAACATAACTTACACTCAAGGACATGTTAATTTTTTGCTAAAGTTGAACTGTAATAAAAATTTTTATTAGCTATAGTCAGGTTTTTGGGGAATTTTCTGAACACATTCAAAATGTTCTACAATGTTTAAGACACCTGGATAAGAAGGAAACCTGAACAGTTAGTTTGGGCTGTTTATGAGCCCCTGAACAGCAGAGGGTGCTGGTGAACTCAGAGCAACAATCTGATTGTCCCATGCAGGCATAGCTTCTGTAACCTAAAATCATGGCCATTTTGGAAGTAGAACCAATTTAGAAACAAAGGGATTCAGCCACCTCTGTTTCAATAAACCATATTGCGATATCTGAAGTGTCATTGTTTTCTAGTTAACAGTGTGGATTTTTAAGAAAATACATTCATAAAGAGCCTATATGACACCAAGCAGTGTGGTGTTGACCATGTAACCTATTTTCTAGTAGAAAAAATAAGATCATCTTTGTTCTTGTATAATGTAACAATTTCTCAGTAGTAAAGCCATCAACTCTAAGAAATGTTTAATTATTTCTGCATTGATTTGAATGAAGTGTGCCACATTATAACCTCTTTCTATACTCTTGACTGTTCCATCATTGAAAAACATTTTTTTTTTAAAGGAGTGTTTCCTCCCTGTGTATATTTTACTTAACATATTAAACATCCTTTTTGTCACACCTCTGCTGTTATAGGATGCTTTCTTTGTTACACAAAAGGGATTGAATGCTAAAATGATAAAAACTGCTTTGTGTAATTCCACAAAAAAAATTATCTATTTATGTTTGGCTTAGGCATCTTTAGAACAAATCAACAAGACATGCTACATGTGTACTTATTTCAGAAAATAAAACAGCCTTAATATTGTCCTCTCTATTTATTCTCTTTCCTGTACAATTTCAACGTTTCTAAGTTTCATATACTGGGAGGCATAAACAGTTAAGTGTCTGCCTACAGGGTTGTAGTCTTATTGGAACTCTCATAGCTAATGTATATAGAAGGGCTTCTAAGTACTTATCTGCTGCTAATGGTTGTGAGCCAGAGGAGTGTTATAACAAGATTTGTATATATGAGTACGTGTGTGTGTGTATATATATATGAGATACATATATGATATACATTATATTTATTTTTTCAGCTTTGCTGAAGTTACTAATGACATTTGTAATGTGATGAAGGGAGAATATACTATGTGCTGCTTTCCATAATGGCTAAGATAAGTGACTATTACTTATAGTCCTCAAATGCAAACCATCCCCCAATCTGAAAGCAGCTCTGCAGAAGAGGAATGCACACCTCATTTTGGGGCAAAGAATTATGCAGAATGTGTCCAAGACACCTGCAGAAAATTAAAGACTTTACTTCTCTGTATGTGAAATTCTCATGAGGTAATTACCCTCAGTGTCAGACATAATACTGCTCCCATTAGATGGAACACATCGAGGGAAAATTGAATAGACTTTTTGTCGGGAGTGCTCCTGAGGATTAATAGGGCTGTCTACAGCAGTAATTGGAAGGTTTCCCTCCACTTTGCATGCAACCATCCTCACTTGTGTCTTTCAGGTTTATTATTAGGCCGTTGCCATTCTATTTACCATGGAGGCTCAAGCGTCTTCCTTATTAACGTCTCCTGCCAGCACCTTTGTTTCTTTGGAATGGGCTGCTGCCTTTAACCACTTCCCCTTTTGTACTGGCCTTGCCTTGCCTCCCTTTATGCCTCTGCCTGGTCTCAGTGCCAAGAGCTGGCAGGAAAGCAGCTCCTTTTCCACGCATCGCAAAGATGAAAGTGACCAAATAGGGCTTGATCAGCTAAAGCATCTCACTTTGTTCGAGGCCTCTTTCATCCTTCAGGGAACTTCCTCAGCAGGGCTGGAGCTGAAAGCTAATCTTTCTGTGTTTTGGCATCTGTAACACCAATATCCAGTTTATAGATCTATACAGCGAGTGGTCTCTTTGTTTGGATTTTTAGTATGCCTCTAATTATTGCATATGATTTCTTAGGGAAAAGGAGATTCAGAAATCTGCATCATATTATTTTCTTTGCTTCTCCAGCATATGGGGCCATGTTAAAAAGATTCATACTTGTCATGCATTATATTATATTATTCAGTGATAGTGTTCTGGCTTAGGTTAAACTGAAAGTAGACATAAAAGGACCGGATATAGAATCAGGTTGCTGTATGTTAGAATAACTGATTTAGGTGTGTGGTGAAGGGTGTGTGTGTGTGTGTTGTCAGGAAGACACAGGGAGATTGGGATGAGGAATGAGGAAGGGGAATATTTATGTGGGCTAACGATTTGAGATTTTCCTTTTTAGATATTGCATTTGAAGCTAGAGATTTTAGTTTATTAACTTTGCCTTTCAATGCATTTTTGCTGGCTCTTGTATTAAATGAAAAATACAAGAATAAAAAGTTTTCTGCCAATGAAAAAATCCAGTATGATGAATTGTGCTGAAATAAGTCAATGAAAATAAAGAGACACCATTTGTGTCCTGTCTCTCTTTATTCTTAGGGGTCAGTTTAATGACTCAGTATTTGAAACCACTCTGAATTTATTTTGAGTTGACTTTTGAGAACTTAGAAATATTAGTTTACCATGGCTGAAATATCAGTTTAAATATATTTTAGGTTAATTTTAAATACACTACCTTTTCTATTTAGAAGAACTTAAAGAAAAAAAATTCTGGTCAATTCTCATTGTCTTCCATTTGTGTGTTTTTATTCTTCTTAGTAGATAATAAAATCCTTAAGGGTACTATCTGATCTCGTTTCTGGATAGCTCCTGCTTTCTTAGCATAGCCAACTTTCAATAAATATCTGTTAAATAGAACCCTCCAGGGTAATTTGTTTTGTGATACTAAGGGTAAAAAATAAAATATAAATAATGGCTAAGAAAAATTTTTGTTTTAAATATTGACCATGCATTTTTTTTAAAGTTTAGTAAAATTATCATCTCTTAATGTATAATACTGTTTTTGTAGCTAATTTCATTCATATGTGAAATAACAGAAATAATTAGTACATGATTATTTGTAATTATATAATATTTAATTGATTATAACAAAATTATAAAATATATGTTCACTATATATAATATATATACATATAAACTATCTTTTATATATGGAATATATAATTATACATTATGATTAATTATAATACAATTATAACATATATTTAAAATATATGAATATATACAATTATAAAAAATGAATTGTAAAATATGATAAAATTAGTATAATGTAAAAATATATAATCACATATATTTAATATTTAATTTATATATGTATATAAAATCAATACAGTTATGCTCTAGTTAAAGAGAGCAAAACAAGGGCATTTAAGTTTAGAAACTGATAAGAAATCTTCATTATAATCAAAGGATTAAATAGAGAAAGTTCTTGCTATGTGTTTTAATATAATTTAATATTTTCAATTTAGACACAGAATTACAAAGTGCATAATACAATGCTTCATACATACTAGCTGCTTAATAAAAATGGCAGCTCCTACCACTATCTTCTTTAAGTTGAGTCTGGTCTCACTCTGTTTCCCAGTCTGGAGTGCAGCTCACTGTAACCTTGAACTCCTGAGCTCAAGCGATCCACCTGCCCCAGTCTTCCAAGTAGCCAGGATTACAGGTATGAGTCATGGTCCCTGGCCAACCTCTATCCTTGTTACTATGTTTAAGCATCTGTGGTGGAGAGGATCCTACAGTAGATTATTAAAAAAAAAAAATCCACTTTTATTTTAGATTTACGGGATACATGTGCAAGTTTGTTAAATGGGTATATTGCATGATGCTGTGGTTTGGGGTATGATTGATACTGTCACACAGATAGTATAGTATGCAATAGTTTTTCAACCACTCCTTCCCTTTCTTCTCTAGTAGTCCCCAGTGTCTAGTGTTGCCATTTCTATGTCCATGAGTACCCAGTGTTTAGATCCCACTTGTAAGTGAGAGCATGAGGTGCTTGGTTTTCTGTTCCTGCATTAATTCGCTTAGGATAATGGGCTCCGGCTGCAGTCATGCTTCTGCAAAGGACATGATCTCATTCTCTTTATGGCTGTGCAGTATTCCATGGTGTATATGTACCATATTTTCTTTATCCAATCCCCTATAGATGGGCACCTTGGGTTGATTCCATGTCTTTGATGTTGCAACACTAGACTTTAACTTATGTTCAGAATATGTCCTGGCTCAGTCCTGTACTATCTTTGTGAGCTTAATTGTTTTTTTTACTTCTGAAATTAAAAATTTCTACCTCTAAGGGTATGTGAAATCATTTGAAAATTGTAATATGTTGTATAAATCGAGAATATTATTATTTTGAGAATGTTATTTTCTGCCTCATTTCTAGAACTACATCTGTAGTGTAAACCAGTTGCCTATGGAGCACATCCTACTCGTCTACCTATTCTAAGATTCTGCTAATCTGTGGTTGATAGACTTTTGACCAGAATATACCATGACATCAAGTTAAATGTCAGTTGTAAAATTTATGGGATTGATTCAGGCAAAGTTATGTTCCTCAAAGCACCTACATTTGTGAAATTTCATCCTGTCAACTAAATGCTGGTAGAGGAGCCAGATTGACAGCAATCCAAGGTAAAACCCCTCTTTGTTATACTGGATGTAATGACATTTACCATCTGGCCTTGGCCTGGAGCCTTCTGTTCCTACCTGGATAGGGCCACTGCAGGCCATGAATGGGCTGTTCAGTCTCCAGACCCTCTTGCTTTTTGGCTCCCTAGCAGATTTTAAGCAAAAGCCTAATTAGTAGTGGTGACACCTGTCCACCAAGGAATGATGGAAGGCCATCATCTCATGGCTCAATGATCACCAAATGTCTAGTAGGTTGTGAAAATATTTGGTCATGACTCATTCACCACTTGGACAAAGTTCAAAGTGAGGAAAACTCAAATATAAAAGACCCTATATCCATTTCTAGTTTCATCAAATGTCCAGCTACCTTCTCTGAATAAAATCCATACTACCACCAAAAAAATGTAAAGCTTTAAGTCTCTGGAGTTTGGGTCTTTTGGATGATTTTTTGGTTATTGTACACACTCACATAAATAATTGTTCTTTTATTATAACACAGCTCTATGTATGTGTTTATTACATGACAGCAGTAAAAGATTAATAAATTTTCAAGTGCATTTATGTTAGAATGTTACTTTCTTCTCTATTTTTCACACAAATGAAACATGATTTATGAAAACACAGGGTAAACTTTTTCCATCATGAGTACTTGCAAACTGAAGATAGTTATTTTTATTTGCGTTCTTTTAAGAAAAATAGCTATTTTTCCTTCTATCTGTGTTCTTTGGAATCTTTAATGTATTATATTTTTGGAGGCAACATAAATTGGCATGGAGAAGGCAGTGTGCCAATTTTTTTAACACTTTGTTCAATAATTTCTTATCCCTTTCCACCTACTCCTCTGCTTTTTGCCTATTTAGAGTCATTTTTTTTTTTTTTTTGGTAATTTTTGCCCTTATAATAGTTTTGTTAGATTTTTTTTCTTCCTAGCTCAGTGATTATTTACTACTTCCCTACCTTATGTTGAGGTATTTTTAAAAATCAACTTCATAATGTTCAAATGATCAGGTAAAATTCATTGGTTAATTTTTTCATCAAAGATTTCCTATTTTTAAGGCATATGATATTTTCCTTAAAGAGATTTGGAAAATACACTATATATACAAAGTAGTATGTAAAATGCATACATGTACTGTAAAATTACAACAAATAAAATTAACACCCATGTGCCCATCATCTAGCCTAAGAAATAAAGCATGATAGCAGTGTATCCCTCTGAGATCACATTCCTTTCCCTTTCTGTATTTTGTGTCCAACCACATGTATATACCCTAAAAATGGGTTTAAGTTATTGGTATTGAATTTTATGAAAATCAAATAATAACACATGATATATGTATTCTATATCTTGCATATTTTGGTTAATACTATTTGTGATTCATTTTTATTGATTTATGAAGTACTATGTCATTCCTTTTCATCACTTTAGATAATTTCAATATATTAATATACTGTAAGTTATTTCCTCACTTCTCATATCACGCATAACTGTATGAAAACAATAGTACAGCACACTTTGTTGAGCATTTGTTTTGGTAAACGTTTGTGATTGTTGTTGTTCAGAACAATGTTGCTATGCATTTTCTTATATAAATCTTGTAATATATAAATATAAAATCTTTTAGTAGTAGAATTACAAGGCTGCAGCATACACACATGTTTAACTTTATGTGACAAATATTTTTCAAAGGGGTTGCACCACTTTACATGTACATTGGCAGTGACTAATAGTTTTTCTTGTCCCATATTTTTACCAAAATTGACACTGACTTACTTTAAAATTTTGCATGAAATTTGGATCTCATTGAGGTTTGAAATTGTATTTCCTAATTATTGATGAGGATGCATGTTTTAACAATTTATGGTTCATTTGACTTTCCTCTTTTGCTTAATGCTCTTTTACATTTATTTCAATTTTTACTTGAGGCTATGTGTCTTTTTCTTACTGATTAAAAAGAACTTATGTATCCTAAATACTAATTCTTGTTATTTACAGATACTGCAAATATTTTCATTCAGGTGATAGCTTGTCTTTTTATTTTCTTCATGGTGTATTTTAAGAAACAGAAGTTCTTAGTTTTAATGTAGCTAAATATATCAATCTTTTTCTTTATCTTCATATCGTTTGTGTTTTGTTAACAAATCTTTTCTTACCTGAAGTTCATTAAGATACTATTCTATTTGACAAATTAGTTGTTTGTAGATTTTTCTTTATAAAAAGAAAGTGCTTCATGCATCTAGAATTTAAGGTTGCTGTAGAGTGTGAGGTAAAGTTCATATCTTCTTTTTTTCATAAGAATAATAACTCTCCCAACATTTTTATTGAATAGTTAATTCTTTTCTTACCAATCTGCAATGTCAACTTTGTTAAGGCTCATTTATATATGCTTGGCTTTATCTCTATTATTTCTAAGCCTATCCACTCATATTATTTCTATATCCTTATACCTCTTATCTGTTCTATTTATGATATAATAAGTCTTAATATTTGACAAGGCATGGCATCTGACCTTTTTATATTTTAGGCATGTTTCTGCTGTTTTTAAGCTTTATGAGTGCCATGTGGAGTTTAGAATTATCTTCTTATATTCCATAGAGAAGCCCTATTCAGATTTTGCTGGAATTGCATTTAATGTATAGGTTGATTTGACAGAATGTGCATTTAAGTGATTCTTGGTGTTCCTATACGAAAGCTTTATATAACTTTCCAAATAGAGAAGATTTTCAAAAATATCTTTCAAAGAAGATTTATAATTTTCTTCACACATATTTTTGGTTAGATTTAGTCTTTTACATTTCTTTTGTGACCTTAAAATGATACCTTCATACATATTTTTTTAATTGGAAATACTATACACCAACCAACAAAGAAAAAATGCAGAAAACATAAAGTTTAGCTTTTTATTTGAAAAGCTTCAGTTTATTAGTTGAAATACAAACAACCATGTAGCTATCTACCAGGTTAAAAAATAGAATATTGGTAGCTTTCTAGAAGTCCTGTTTATGTGTTTTCCTAGCTGGTGTTTCCTTCCAGCTACCACTCTCTCTCTCTCTCTTCTCCTTCATAGTTAAACATAAGAAAAGCATTGCCTAAATCTGCTACTCTACTTTGTTTCTTCACTAATTTCTCAACCTTCTGCAGTATGGCTTCTGCCCCCCTCCCCCCCACCCAGCTGTTGTCACTATAATTGGCAATGACAATAAATCTATGGAACACATTTTAGGTTATATTTTTTTCTCAGTGGGATATATTGACCATTCTTTTCTTTATGAAACCTTCTCTTTGCACTCTCATGCTCAAACACTCAACACATTGTATCCAATCTACTTAAGCCACACCTTCTTAAACTTCTGTTGTTGTCGTTGTTGTTTTGCAAAATTCTCATGCTCTACCTAGTGGATTCCATTTTGAACCCTTCCTCTCTCACTCTAAATATGCAACCTGGGGAATCTCATCCACTCCAATTTTAGCAATCATTATCAGTAGACTGAAGAGTCATCCTTATCTCCAGTCTCCTGGCCTCAGGTGGGCCTATCCAGCTGCATGTTCTACACCTCCCCTGGATGATCCTCAGGTACTAGACAGTATGTTCTACACTGAACTCATCATTTTTTTCTCCCTAACCCATTGCCACTCCATGGTCCCAATCAGAGCAAATGCCGCCCTTTCCCTTTCTCCCCTCCCCTCCCCTCCCCTCCCCTCCCCTCCCCTTTTTCCTTTCCCCTTCCCCTTCTTCTCCTCTCCTCTCCTCTCCTTTCCTTTCCTCTAACATCACCATAGATCAGCCTCCATCATCTCCTCTCTGAATTTCTTTCTTTCTTTTTTTTTTTTTTTGAGACGGAGTCTCGTTCTGTCACCCAGGCTGGAGTGCAGTGGCTCAATCTTGGCTCACTGCAAGCTCCGCCTCCCGAGTTCACACCATTCTCCTGCCTCAGCCTCCCCAGCAGCTGAGACTACAGGCACCCGTCACCACGCCCAGCTAATTTTTTGTATTTTTAGTAGAGACGGGGTTTCACCATGTTAGCCAGGATGGTCTCAATCTCCTGACCTTGTGATCCGCCCGCCTCGGCCTCCCAAAGTACTGGGATTATAGGCGTGAGCCACCGTGCCCGGCCGCCTCCCTCAATTTCTATACTAGCTTCCTACGTGGTCTCAGTACCTCCAGTCTACTTTTCTTCTGTGCAGCCAGAGTAGTCTTTATACAGAAAAACATTATTTTCCCATTTTTTATTTAAAACATATAATTTCTCCCCGTTTATCTCAATTAAAAAAACACAAAGAGTGATGAAACTTTTTACATGGCCAACATGGCCATGCGTAATCTGGCATTGTCCCCTCTTTCCATTTTCTATTTCCTCTTTATAAAATTTCCTACCATGTTCATCAGGTCTGACCATAGTAGATATCACCTCCCATGGTAGGCTTTCCAGGAGACAGTCTCCGTCTCCACTACATCGTCATTATCATGTTGCTTCCCTAACATGCTACGTTTCCTTTATCCTAGAACCCTGTTGATGTTAGAAGTTTACTTGTCTGAATCTCCTCTTCATTTAGCTCTGTGAGTAGGGTTACAATGTTTTAAACAAAAACCGTAACACTATAGTTTAGACTACTTTTAAAAATGTCATTCTATAGGAAATTCATTGATAATAATCTATATTATATCAGCGTTTTGTATTAGGTTGCATTGTCTGATTATATATCATCATATAGTATACTTTATCAGGGGAGAGAAACTCTTATAGTCTGGTATTTTTTCTTTATTTATAAATTCAAATATGAGTTCAAAATTTGCACTTAGCAAACCATTCCTGAAAATAGATCAATGTCAATTTGTTTATTTTTGTGTACCAAGTGTCTAGCGTGGGTACTTATTGAATAAGTGTTGAGTAAGTGAATGAATGAGATAATATAAGAGAGGAAAACAAAATAATTGTGTTAATATTTATCTGGAGAAATTATGTGGATTACTATATATTTATAAAAAACATACAGCAATAACTTGGTTATTACTGACCTCCTTTTCAAAATAGCAACTTAGCGAAAGTCTCACTTTTGAAAGAAGTTATTTTATTTAAGAATAGACATTTTTCACTTTTTATGGTCAAGCTGTCCCTTTTTTCTTGTAATAATATTTGTATAAAATTTCTCCCTTCATCATGCTAGGCATACTCACCTCTGCCTCTACCTACCTCTGTTTGACAGGGATTACTACTGAGGCAACTGTAAATATTATCTAGATCCATGGCAGGCAAACCTTATCTGCAAAGGATCAGATAGTAAATATTTTTAGTTTTGCAGGCCCCAGTGTCTCTTTGCCACTACCCAAATTTTGCTGTGGGAAAGCAGCCAAAGACAATATGTAAATAAGTGGGTGTGGTTGTGTTCCAATAAAATTTGTTTACAAAAGCTAGCTGCAGGATACATAGGCCCATGGACGATAGTTTGCCAATGCCAGCTGCAAAGGAAATATTAAAGGGAGGTGAAAGTTTTGAGAGCAAACCTAAATTAGAGCTCTGCTGTATATTTCCAGTCATTATTCTTCCTTTATAAAGAGCAGGTAAATGTGAACAGCAAGGCCTACATCAGTGGGAAGGAGGGAAGGCAATTGTGCCTATAATTCCCATTCAGCACTGGCGATCTCACCAAACACGGCTTTGCATTTCCAACCTCCAAGGCGATGCCCTTGACGTTCAGTTTGAAAAGAAACTGGGTTAGAAAAATAGCTTCTCTGAAATAATGGTTTCAATATTTATTTTGCATGAGCAAGATATGTTTGAGATAAATTTGGGCTACTTCCAAGGTAACTCTAGGGACTTCTGTGGTATATCTGTAAGTGTTTACAAGACAAAGTTTGCAAATTACTTAAAACCAGGAATAGTTTGGTAACTGAATGCTTCCTCATTGAGAGGGTAATAGATTTCCCCAAGAAAAAACAAGCACACTAAGAACAGTCTGACCACTTCAACAGAATGTTAATAAGTTCCAGCATATGTGGCATGTGGATGTGGCAAAGAAAGAAGCTGTTTTTCTACCATATGCGTCTACCCATGTGCTATATGTAAATGTGTCAATACTGTGCCATCAGCACTATAATCTTGTTTGGGAAGAAATGTCCATAATAATTCTTAAACTAAATTCACATTTTAAGTTGCAACATATTTTCAAAAAACCCTACCCCATGATGTTTATTTCTTGATACAACCAGAATTTAATTTTTTTTTTTTCAAGTTCTATGCTTGGCAGCCTGGCAGGGCATTTCTCCAGCTTCTGTCCATTGCCTTACTCTACCCATTTGGGTTCCATGACAGCCTATAAAAAGAAGCTGTTCTACTTCAAAAAATATTCTGTAATTCTTCTTCAGGGGAACTATTATATTGGTGCAAAAGTAATTGCAGTTTTGCCATTACTTTCAACCAACCTAACACAACAGCATCTGAGAGTTATGTATACTGAAGACTTCAAAACAGTGAGAAAAAAAAATTAAAACAGTGGCTTTTAAATTTTTTGGGTGTATAAAAATCACCAGGTGAGCTTGTGCAGATGCTTGGGACTTGCCTCTAGAAATTATGATTGTGTAACTCTCAAGAGGTGCCCAGGAATCTTCATCTTTTATTCATCACTGCAGTTAATTCTAAGGCAGTTGTTTCACAAGGCAGTTGGACTTCACTTTGAGAAGCACTGCTCTTAAAGCTTACTTCAATTGTGCCTTATGGGTCTGCAGCAGATAGCTCATTGCAATAGATGTTGTGTTTCACCTTTGGGTTGCCTCCAAAGTGTTCTCTGGTGTATGAAACATTTTATGATTTAAATTGCGGACTTCATTCAGCAAGGCCCCACTGGCTTACACATTCAACAATAATACCATGGAAGCTACAATAAAGAGGCAGATGCTTGGCTCCTGCTGTTCATGTGGTAGAAATGATCATATTCAGCAGCAAAATCCAGAGTGAGACTGGATGAAACTCAATCAGTCAAGTCAGTTTCCAGAACTATAATCCATTCCTAAGAATGAAGAACGATAGTATGCAAGTCATTAAAATCATTACATCAGTCAAGTATTTGAAGAAGGGATTTATGTTTCTGCCTTTGTTTTATATATAGCCAAACTACTTAATCATATAATTTTCTGCACTGATTGCCAAGATGACACTCTAAGAATGAATTAAAATGACATTTTGTGAGTTTCGCACTTGAAATCCTTAAGCAAATTTGGTGATAATATCTGAATTACTAATAAGCAGTCTGGAGACATATACTATTGTTTTGTGGTTGAAGAGCTGTCATTATTTTTCCTGAATGCTTTATTCTTTGAATAATTGTTTAGTAAATATTTAGAAGAAATGTAGCTCATCAAGTTGTAGTGTCAGATGCCTTCCTCCCTGCCTTCTTCCTTCCTCTCTTCCTACCTTTTCCTTTCCCTTTCTCCTTCTCCTCTTCTTCTCCCCACTCACATTTCTTCTTTTAAATGTACACATTTAAGAAACAGCTTTGTTGAATTTTGTAATGGCATGGGCTAGTGATGCTCTTCTAATTTTCATCTTATTGTTGACTAAGATAATTTTAAGCAATTATTTTAATTGCTTAATGACCAATTTCTCCATTTTTTTTCAAGAGTAGGGTGATACTGATTACAGTTCAATATACATAGAAAGTTGAAATAATACCAAAACCTTTGCTTATTTCAAAGTAATGGTGGGTAAGCACAGACATTTGTGTCTTCTATGGAAGAGTATGTTCATTTAAAGTAATATATTTTGAAACAGAGTTTTGCATTTTGAAACAGAGGTTTGTTTAAACCATCATTTCTGAGGATGAATATAGCATGTGCCAGAGAAGTCCCTTCCAGAGCTTTACATTTAGTTTAAATGATGCCTGACCCTCTTGTGAATAACTGCTCTTAAAAATAAATTGTTGATGCTGCTGAGGAGAATACACTCTTTCAGAGCTCTGGCCAGCTCCGTAACTTACATCTGATCCACCTTACAACTGGGTCTCTGTTTGTTACACTTACAATATTGGCCATTTACTTTTCTTTTTATTTTCTTATTAATATTTTAAAATGTATTTTACATGAAAAATAATATGGTAATTTTATTTTTCCAGCACAGACATAGCTTGAGCTAATTTAGATGCAAACCATAAAAGCATCTGTCAATTTTTGTTTTTTCATAAGAATCTCCCCATTTCTTTCTGACACTGAGGACCCCAACACACATGATTCTCAGAACCTGCTTTGTGACTCCCACACACCTCCTGTAAGTTTTGATGAACAACCTAACTATGACTTTAAAGTTCTTCTATAATTTATTGTCACAGAGATATCAGGAAGAAGATAATGTTTAGATGAAGAAAACAGCCTGTAGAGAAATTGTCAGAGTCATATTGTCAGAGTCACCTTGTTAATATTATATTGACTTAATGAAATTAACATTAACCCCCAGCATGAGATACAGCAAAGAATATTAAACTAGGAACCAGAGATCTGACAGTGTCATTTAGTGACCCAAGGAAAGTCACCTAGTCTCTCTGAACTTCATATTTCCTAACTGTAACTTGGGATAATAAAATAGATTCTTTTGAGGATCATATGAGATAATCTTTTAAAAGTATGTTATGAACTATGAAGTACTAAATAATGTTGAACTTGTGTCTATTAGGTTAAGAAAGACGTAAGTGGAAAGCTTAGTCTAAAAATGACTGAATTCCAATGTGTTACTAGCTTACTAGCTTATTATTAGCAAGAAGTTTATAAAAAACAAGTATGTATCATTAGAAAATGGTATTTTCCCAATGAGATATTTTCTCAAATGAGAAATTTGACATGTATTAATTAACTGGAAATTGTTGAAATCTTGGTTTACTGAGAGATACACAGCAGGTAAATATGCTCCTTCTATGAAACTATATTTGTAGTTCTTATTTGCTGGGATAAGGTCAATGATGAGAAACAGTAATGCCTGGGCTATATTAAAGAAAGATTATTCAGTAAGATAAAAAATATGAATTTTGTCAGAATATTATGTGTGGCAACTTTAGAAGTCATGAAATTCCACTGTGCCTTTATTTATTTCCTTCCATTCCTAAATACTTGCAATCAAAAAGCAAATAGTGTTTCAGCAGATAATTCACTGAGTACCACCAGGACCGTTAGGGCTAAGTTTTTTTATTGTGAGGTTTATAAAACAGCTTCTAGAACTGGAAGAATAAAAATGGAGGAAGAAATAATGGTAGTACTATGGGGAAGAAGCCAGAGGCTTTTTTTTTTTTCTCTTCATCCCATGACAGATGGTATACTGTATACCTATGTCAATTTCAACAAGACTGTGTCATGAAATATGGACTCTGACAAGGATTGGAGGTTAGCACTATGACCTTGAAAGCAGGATTCACTTTTGAGAATTTGGACTGGGAGCTGCTGTGGTAAAGGTGTTCTCTAAATCCTCAGGAACCATGGGCATTACATCAAATGGATTTTTTCAGACAATTCTGTTTCTGTATTCCTTCTGTAGATTCAATGTTTGCTTTATTTTGAGATTTCATTGAATCTCCTTATATAGTATCATTGGAAACAAGAGTACAGTGTTGGCTACCCAATAAATTATGTTTTCTGGATGACTTGTGTAAGAACAGTACTAACTGAATTGAGATAAACTAAAAGGGTGATCAGGGCTTTTATGTTACATGGTGCAATTCTACAGGAAGGATTCAAGTAATTAATTGTCCTTTCTTTAGTTCTAAAGAATTTAAGGTAATTTTACATGATTTTAAAGGTTACATAAAATTGAGCCAATTAGAATACAATAAAAATGTTTGCAAAAGAAGGAAGTTAAACAAATGCAGAAAATGATATAAAATAAAGAGAGTGTAGGCATGGGGCAGAAACAATTCTGTTGAAAGTTAATCAGTCGCTCTGCTTCAGTGCTAAATGTGTCTCTACAGTTTCTATTGGCCATTAAGAAAAGTATAATTCTCACAAAGCAAGTGTTTAGAAATAATAATACCTATGATTTTCTTTTAAGGATATATTTTAAAAAGAAAAGTACTCATTTTCAAGTATCCATTAAATAAATCATAAAAATTGCTTGAGGGAATTATAATGTCAGGCTTACAATATAGCAACAATGGAAGCACTCTTCTTCCTTACTTTTTTTTTCTAAAATAAAAGACTAGAACTCTAGTCTTCAAAATAATCTCATTTTTTTTTTTTTTTTTTTTTTTTTTTTGCAACTTAGAAATCATCATATTCACCATGTGAGGCTGTGATGCTGAGGGAGTGATCGAGCACTCCAAATCAGAAACCTAAAATCCTATCCACGTGTTAATTCTTGGCTTTATTCTCATCATTTCTTACTAGTGAGCACCTTTTTTGTGTGTGTTGTTATAAAATAAGAATAAAAATTAATTAGCATTCACAATTCAGGAAATTTGTTGAAGTTATTCAATAAAGCTTCATAGCTTTTTATAACACCTTCTAATGAGGGATGATACAAAGTTTTTTTTAAAACAAGTTTAATATTCACTTGAACAGTTTTGTCTGCCTGATATTCCATACATTCATTTATGACTCTTTGCAATGAAAGGCTGGTTGACATCTGTTTCAAATCACATTTTCCCTAATTTTTATGTATGCCCTCTTTTTCCATCATCTGCATTAAAATTCAAAAGCAGACATGATCTATTCCATACCGGTTTCTTCTTCTGTATTGCAGATCTATAAAACCTATCATTACTGCCTTGTTTTGAAGGTTTCTTTTGTAAGCATTGTCTTCTTGGCATTTCTTTCTTTCACCTTTGACCTGAAATCAGGCATAGTTTTGGGTCCTTCTTTTGGCAGGTTAATGGCTAAAGCATCTTTTTGTAAAGGAGAAGAGCTAATCAAGTTGGCAATGCAAGAGAGGTCTGTGTATTCTCACTTCTCAGATTTGCAACACCTTCTCATCATTCTCTCAGTGCCTTTTCTTATTTTTGTGGAGTTTTTAAAAGTATTCCCCTACATGGTGAAGACATCTGGACTTTCTGAATATGTGTCTGGTTGTACATTGTGTATGTTGTTCTTTTAAAAAGAGAGGAATTCCAACTCTTCTGCTCTTGTTCATTCTCATAGGTTTGGTAAAATTCTTGCTTTGAATGCAGTCATTCTTTCTCAACAAGGTAAACCTTGAGGAAAATTTTTGGAAACATCTGTGTGACATCTCTTCTATTCTGGAAAGCAGCCTGCTCATGCAGTGCTGAGGGATTCATTTAATTAAGAGGAACAGAAGTCTGCTTCGAATTGCCTAAGGGTGCAGCTCTGAATTCTCCAGTCTTCTCATAAGAACTCTGGTCTTTGCAGCATCTCACTTAGAGATAGAAGATAGAGTTTTACACTTTCTGGGAATATTCTGCTAATTTGTATGCGTAGGTTTTGAGATAACAATGAACAACTTTGTGTCCTTTCCTTTCTTCCTTTCCTTTCCTTTCCTTTCCTTTCCTTTCCTTTCCTTTCCTTT